>NW_028323697.1:0-33660 GCF_984573655.1 Nuphar pumila | reverse complement strand
GAGCCGAGGCCTGATGTACGTGAAATAAAATCAATTTCTCTGGTTCTAGGTTCATGTTTTCCAACATCCTTGAGCACCTGTCGATATACTTTGGACTATGACCCTTGGTATGTGGCAGGGTGTTTTAACTCAAATAGGTGGCCTAGTTGTGAGGCTTTATCTCGAACTATGGTTCTGGAAGAATGCCTAGCAACGTGAAGACCGAGTAGAGATAGGTGGGGTGGTTTTTTGAAAAATGAACACATGCAAGCAAACAGAGGGCTCTAAGACCTAAAGAAGTAGAGTTTTTGAAAATTTTGAAGAAGCAAACACTGTTTTCATATAAATCCTAGATTAAGGAGTGTTTTATTAGACCTAGGTCTATGTGAGCATGAAAATTTCCTCCTCAATATGGTCCTACCAAACCATGCCTAGTCTACATGCAATCCATGTCAGCTGGGTTCAAGTTTAAGCTCCTAGGTTCACATGATATCAGAAAGTAAAAGCTGATATTCCATAGAACACGATTTTGACAATTTCAACTAAGTCAAGTACATAATTGATCAGGCGAAGACAGGTCCCATCATGGTCGTCAAACCTGTTATCATCGGAAATTTTACTTTTGCAAGTCAAATTGACCTTTGAAAAAGATTTTGAAAATTTTACTCTCATTTGTTTTTCAAATACGGGAAATTTCTGTAGAATAGGACTTGCCTATCGGTACGAGGTTCAACCATTTCTGGCGCCATTACCAAAGGTAATTGAACCAATGATCAAAAGTGTGCTTAGCTTTGCTTAACTTGTCTAAACCGATGTTCTATTTCCTAAATGCACAAAGAATCAGACATGTGCTATGAATTTTTTGAAAATGCAGATTGAAAACATGATGTTTGCTTTAAATATTTGAAATACTTGGAAAATTCTTGGAAAATATAACACTCTAAAAATCGTGAATCATAATTGGGAGAGAATTTCTGAAGAAAACAAAATCAATTTTTGAAGAAATACAAGTGTTTTGTGAAAATCGATTTATGAGGAATTTCAAATAACTTTGGAAAAAACTTGATTTCTCTGAATTCAGACTTTGAAATTGAAGATATTATCTTGGAAAATTGTGATTTGAACTTGAGAAATACTTGAAATACCACTTAAAGGCTTAGAGTTTTGAGAAAATTAATTTTTGGGCAAGACTTAGAAAATCAAATTTTTTGAATTGGAATTTGCAAATTGAATGAAATGAATGTGGATTTGAAAGACATTGTTTTGAAGAATTGAGAAAATCTTTTTGTATTTTTTTGAGAAATACAATGCTTTTTGAAGTTAGCCTAAGAGTGTAGGCTGAATGTGGCTAATACGAAGATAAAAAATCTGGGTTTCATTTATATTCTGACTATGGCCATGAATACGAATTTCATGTAGACCATAGTGGATTTGTAGACCATAGCGGATTTGTAAAAATATGCATGAATTGGGGTACATCAGATATTGAAATTTGCAGAATTAAACTATATGCAATGCTCTCTATTCTAAGCAGAAAATGTAAATCTTATTCTAAATATTACATTAAATTGAATAAAAGAGAAATAAAATAAAAAGCTAAGTCCTTCACTTGAATAATCATGCAAAACTAGAAAATATGTTGGCATAGAAATGTAGGTTTATCTGGATTTATCCGAAAACATTGGGAAATTATCGGATATTATCCAAATATAAACCCAGTTCATACTTCTCTGATATAAACATAAATGATGAAATTGGATTGGAAATATAAACATGAGTTTTGAAATATCAAAATTGGGGTCCAAATGACCAAAATACCCCTGATAGTAAGACTATGGCCTTGAAATTAAGGTTTTTCAGAAAGTTATTTTGTAAAATACAAATTTTTGAAATTTAAATAAGAATAAATCAAACATAAGATGATGTGGTATAATTGAAAATAAGAAAATAAAAGTTTGGGATTTTGAATTTGAAGTTAAATGACCAAAATGCCCCTAATAGCAATACTATGGCCTTAAAATTAGGGTTTTTAGAAAATATTTTGGTAAAAACTTTGGATTTAGGGTTTAAAAAGATCAAATAGCAGCTAAATCGAATATAAGGTGTCCTACCATGATTCTAAACATGAATGAACCCCAACAACATGAACTTATACCCAAAAAATAAAAAATATCTTGAAAATCAGGATTTTGCAGTGTTTCGGGATCCTATGGGTACACCATTTTGCAATTTAACTCATCCAAGCATCAAACGATATCCAAAATCAGTAAAAATCGACATATAAACTTCTTATAACCCTAAAATTAAATTGAAACCATGAAAATTTATTTTTGACATAAATTAGATACGAAAATTTCATAAAAACCCTAAAATATGCTATTTTTATCTGCGGACACCTACCAGTTTCAGTGTCAGACCCGAATTAGTGGTCAATTCACCATGGAAATTTATAAACTTTTATAGAGCAATAATAGACAGAAAAACAAAGATTCTCCATTTTACAGATTGGAAAATCATCTCCGGTTAGGGAGATATCATTCCGACAATCTGTATTTGAATTTAACGAACATGAAATATATCAAAACAGATACTTTCGATTGGAAAAATAAGGGAAAATAGCAAAACATATCTGAACAATCTGAGATTTTAACAGTGAATAGAAGACAAATAAATTGACAGTTTCTTTTTTTACAGATTATTGATTGTGTAAGACCCGCAAATTTTCAGAAAATATCTGAATAAATTCATGAGGCATTTACCGGTAAAAATAGCATTTTTTTCTCAGAATGCGAAACAAATCAATTCCTGCGATCCAGTTATACTTAGGATATTCGTCAATTCGCGAATATATGCTCAAACACTCTAGAAGCCATAACTTCCTATCTGAACAAAATCAAAGGATTCCTGCGAGCCAACTTTCTTAGTTACGTCAATACGAAGGGAATGACGTACTCAGAATTTTTCTGAAAAAAATTGCCGAAAACCCGAAATTTTTGCGGGACCCACGGAAATGTTGGTAGGACCTACAAAAATATTTCTCAGAAAATATTCTAGAATATTCTAGCATCTTCTAGGACCTTCCAGCTCCTTCCAGCACCTTCCATGGAAGGGATTTCTGAAAAGCCAAGGGGTATAAGGGTAAAAGTGAAACTTGGGGCCCAAGTTTCACTTCCTATAAATAGAGGAGCCCCCCTCTCTCTAAAAATCGCCAACTCCTCTCTCTCTCTCCTCCTTTTTCCAAACCTCCCCTACCTAGCCTAGCCCACCTGAGCCCACCTGACCTAGGTCTGAACCTACTTGACCTAAGTCTGAACCTAGTTGACTTGACTTGAACCTGGTTTGGTTCAAAGTCAAAGTCTAAGTCCTTTTTTATCCGAAGTTCGAAGTTGATCCTTTTTCGAAGTCGAGCCTCATTCTAAGCGTTTGAAGCAATCAGAGCCGTTTCTTCCACGATTTGAAGTAAGTTCGCTTCATTAAACCATCTCTCTCAAGTATTTGATTGTTTGTATATAGCATATACTTTCTGAAGTAGTATATTGCTTTAGTTCTTGGTTGAGCCCTCTAGGACGCTTCGGTGTTCACGCGCTCGCCTCGTAACTATTGTTAGATATATATGTTCGAATGCGCAGTATATGTGTTCTTCAAAAATAGTATCTCGCTCTAGTTCTTGGTTGAGCCCTCTAGGAGACTTCGGTGTTCACTCGCTCGCCTCGTAACTATCGTTGGATACAGATCTAGGTGTATATCTGCTAATTCTGCCGACACGTCTTATATTGCACAGGCTATGTAATTTACCTTTGCCGTCGCGTCGTATGATGCCAAGGCTCCCTGCTTTCTGCACTTTCTGATTATGCATTTACTTACGCCGTCGCGTCGAACGATGCCAAGGCTCCTACTTTCTGCAATGTATTTACTTACGCCGTCGCGTCGAACGATGCCAAGGCTCCTGTTTTGTTATATATGTAGAATATTTTGTTCAGTTACACACCCTGAACAATAGTATATGCATTTCCTTTACGCCGCCGCTGTATAAAGCACATGCTTCTGCTTATACTACATATATGGCGCGTAAATGAGCGTTCAAATGAAGATCAAACTCCAAATCGCCAATGCGATTCCTTTACCGCTACTCGTTCAAGATTCTGCTTGACGAATGAAGCCCCTATTGGAAAGGCTTCGGTTTTTGGCAAAATGCTCTTTACGTAAAGACTAAGTCAATTACGTATGGCCTGACTATGGCCCAGGGTTCCTGCAACCTTGATGGATGCAAAGTACGCACAACGGTGCGCATCCGTTTTCCGAGTTAAGTGTAGCGATTTCCCGCCAAAGAGGGGAGATGCCGCTGAAATGGATAAAAGAAACGCACGCTTTCTCCGTAAAAGAGGGGAAGTGCTGCAGAAATTTCTGAAGAAGCTAAGAATAGCTCAGAAAGAACGTAGCAGGATACTCTGACATACAACAGAGTGCTACCCAGTTCATGGAATGCCCTCTACAACGTAGAAGGGTTCGTCGCACCACTGCCGATGGAGCAGGGGAGGTGCTGACGAAATGATTGGCAGAAGAGCTGTCGGAACCAGTTAAACGACATAATGATGTCCGTTGATGGAACGATGCCAGAACGACTGGTATCCTTGTGCCTACGAGGGCACCTTGCTCGTAAGGGCCGCTGAGCCGGAGTAGAGGTTGCGCCTTGACTAGGTTTGGACTCATTGCGTAAAAATACGCTGAGTAGCCGATCTATTTAGATCGAGTCATATGCATGCTCATTGAGAACGGTTACGCAACCAGACTCGTAAGGGCTGATGAGCCCGAGTATGTTGTTTCCACCCAAAAGAGGTGTGATGCTCGTGGTGGCCGAAGTGCCAAGAGCGTTGTTTTGCATACATATGAATAAGACTTAAGGTCGCACATACCCCGCGGTTGAAAATCGTGTTAGGGGTATCCCCTCAGTAATGACTGTGTTGGGGCAGACTGAATGGGGTCGGGTACATACTCCCGTAGTGCTAAGGCACAGGCTGCCTAAATGGCATGCAGATTCTGTCGAAGTAATTGTAAGACTGGCAGACCTCTTCAGGAATTATGCTCACTGTGGAATGACAGTGATGGTACAGCCTTGAGTGACACGTATTTTACTTTGGACCTGATAGAGTCTACGATGGCCTCAGTCACTCATGGGTTTTGGGGTCGTGGTTATCCTTAAGATCTAAGGATTGAACCCAACTACTGCAAGTAGAGGATGCATCCGAATATGGGCCTAGTAGGGTTCTCCCAGTTGAAACACACTGCCCTACTATGGATAGGGTCAACAGGCCTCTGGGGTATCTAAAATACATAGAATAATCAACCCTCAGAACGTCGCGTTGATGCCCGGACAATGCTTCGCCCGCGTACCAAGGGTGGAAGAGGTTAAATATCGAAACAATGCATTAGCTTAGGTTCAGCGATGCTTGAATGTATACGTGGATGGCCGTTGTTGAGTCAGTCCTGCATAACCTTTGTGAAGGTGTCATGTTCGGTATACTACTGGACCGACTGGGCAAAAACCCATGTTGTATCCGCATGACTAAGCGAAGCTCGAGGAGCTGTCCTTAGATGCGTGGGATACAGATGTGCCAAGTATGAAGACTTGAGCTAGACATCACTTTGAGACCCGGAAGAGGTCAAGGCTAAGTCGTGAAGACTTGAGCGAATGTTCAACTCATAGCCCTGAGGAGGCTCTTGCGATATACGCTAAGTCTTGGAGGCTTGAGCATCGTTATTACGAACTGCGACCCTGAGTGCTCATCGTATGTGCGTGAGTTGAATGGACGCATGATTGCATGCTTACCAGACCATCAGTGGTTCTGACCCCGTTTAATGAGGATTTCAGGTGTTGGACCTACGTGGCGATATGCGGAGCAAGGCGGCATCGAGTTCCAGAGTTTCTCTAGACAGAGTTGTACTGCTTCCTTTTATTGAACCTACACTGCTTTTCTAAAGCAGTAGTGTTGTAATAAACATGTGGTTTTCGATAAAATGGAACACTTTGGTGGTCAATGAGTTGCTTGGCCACATACCTGCAACGTGCTCGGAGTTTTCTAAAACCGACGACTCATTATCGTCTGATTTCGCTGCTAAAAGCTTTTTTAAGTTACACTGCAAAGAAAAAAAAAAAATTCATGAAAATTTTAACTTAGCTTTGTTTTGGAAATCCGGGGCGTTACAGATTGGATCTACTGTTAAGGATCTATGATCACCACAATTTGAATTAGGGTTTTAATAAATCATAACGAGTTTTAAAACATGGGTCTAACTATCTGTCAAAAGAAAAATAGCAGGTAGCGACAAAAAATTACAGGAAAATTACATTAAATAATAGACATTAACACAAGACTGTTTCACTTTACAGATTGCAAATCAGACTTTGAATGAGAAAAATAATGCAATTGTAAGTTACCTATGAAGTTTAATAGTGATTTTAACGATTGGAAATCACGATTCGATCTTTTATTTTTATGACAAGGTTCATGAATCTTAAAACCTTTGATGTTTTTAAAGAGACTCAATGACATATCTGTGGACTACATATAAAATTTTCAGAATTTTTTAACAAAGATTTAAACATGGAATAACATGATTTCTACAGTTCTAGAATAAAAACACATAGAAATTTAAGAAACACTAAAAAAATATGATTTAATAATGGAAAAAAATAAAAAATACCTAAAAAGCAAAACAAAATTTATTTTACTACTGAAACATATGCAATAAACATTAATATAACCAAAAAATAAAAAAAACACAGGAAATCCATGGCTGAAATTACTTTTACCTTTGAAAACATGGATTTAATCCATTTAACAAATAAATTTCATGTTTTATTGGTTAAGAACATGAAAAACAATAGTATAAACGATTCTAATGGATTAGAATCTCGAAAAACAGTCTTGAATAAGGTTAGATCATCTTCTTGGATCACATTTGATGTTCTTGATTGAGAATCATGGTTGAAATCCATGAACAAAGGGCGCCCATGGTGAAATCCATGTTTAAAACATGGAAAAACATTAACAAGAGCATAAATTTTTTATGAAAAGTCTTATCTTGGGGCTACAACTGCAATGAAGGAAGGATGAGGTGCTGAAGAGAGGAGGGAGAAGCTCCAAGATTTACCAAAAGGAAGAATAGGGGTCGACCTTGTAAACACCCCAAATTTTCACTCACCTCCCTGACATCTCCATCAATCAGCACATTTCAGCTCTCTGAAATCAATGAAGGGCGAAATGGTCATTGTCTTAGATTGAACCTTGCATAAAGTCCTCAATTTCATTCTTGAGTCTCAAAATTTCTATATTTAGGTTTAGAGACATCTTTAAACTGCAAATCTTCAAAATTCTATTCTGGACAAAAAAGTAGAATTTCCAAGTCCTGGCTCAGAGTAGCATTTCTTGAAACATGTCTTTGTGTAGCATTGCATGAACATTTCATATCATTTCACTGCACAACATGTCATTTTGAGATCCAGAACTCCTGATTTTGAAAATCGTCAATCCAAATTTAATTTCTAAAAATTTCAAAATTGATTTTAAAATCCTGGGTTTTCAAAATTATCAATTCTTCCCATTTAACACCCAGGACCCTGAATTACGAAAAGTTTTCTCAAGAAAACAATCTGGATGGTTTTGATATTTCAAAATTTCGAAAGTTGGAAAGAGGGGAACACAACTTCAAAATTCATGAGACCTTATTTCAAACTTTTACAAAAAGGCCCCGAATTTCCCTACAATTTTTAAAATTTTTCCATGAAGAACCATTTTCTTCTAAGTTTGAAATCTAGCCAAGTTTTGCTTCGTGTTTTCCAAAACTAGCCTACTACTATGAAAATTCCAAAAATCTCACTTGGCTTTTATTTCAAATAAGTGACGTGGGACCCACCCTGAGGTGGTGTCACACTCAAATTCTCAAAATTTTCTCTTATTTTCAAAACAGTGCCCATCCGGAAGTGGCACCGATTTATGAAACTTTTTTTTTTATTTTTTAATTAAAAAAAATTAGTGGGCCCACGCGTAGGTGGCGCCTCACTAAAGATTTTATTCTCAAAAGAGTTTCAAATCAGGATGAGGTGGCATCACCCTAAAATACCCATTTTTTATTTTTTTTATCATTTTTTTTATTTCTTTATTTTCCTTCACTCGTTTTCTTAAACAGCCCTAAAAGGTGCCACAACCGAATCTTCCTAAAAAGATTGTTTACTTTACCTAAACATTAGGTAAAATAAACCAATTTTTTTTTTTGCTCAAATGGCTAAGAGCCGCACCCCTACCAAATGGCGACATTTTCAAAAATTTTCAAAAATCAGTTTTCAAAGATTAGCAAAGGGGCGGATTAGGGGCGGATTTGGAGGGCAAAAACGAGATGGCTGGCTATTAAGAAGGGAGATGTGCCAACAAAGAAAGGGGGTTCAATTTTTTTAAGCTATCTCTCTCCTCCCCTCATGATTTTTCTTTAGTTTCCGCCCCTTTCACGAGCCCTGTGAGCATCCTCCTTTGATCAAATCCTCCAGGCAGACCGATCGGACCTAAGAGGAGTTAAGGAAATACGCCATCTACCTTGAATATCCACCTTCTCGTATACAAGCTCGGTGCTTCCAAGGATCGACATCCGGGTGCATCCATTTCGAATAAACAGGTGAGAAGTCATCCTATACTGATGGTTTCTGTAAGTTAGGCCTCATTATTGCTCCATTTGCATTGAAAACCCATTATACTGGTTGATGGGATTTACATCCAAGGGTGCTCATGTATAGAGGGTCGAGGTTGCCTCTCAATGGCCCCCATCGACCCTTTAAAAAGGTGTTCTGGCTGTAATCGAACATGGTTTGTTTTCAAAATTATAAACCCTTTTAAACTATGTTTATTGTTTTTTTTTTTCAAGAGTTTTCAGAACCCTATCCATGCCTTCCCTATTTGAGGTCATTGATCCCATCCAAGCATTTGAAGTTTAGTTTTACAGAAAGTGATGATTTCACTTAAAGTTCAGTTGTAGTTTTGTGTCCTGGACAAAATCTGGTAGGATTTCCTATTCATACACCATACCCCATTTATCCCAAGCTTTTCTTTGAAATCTCTCTATCTTAACCGTTTCCTTACACTTTATATATATATATATTTCTTCTTTTCTTTCTTTTCGTAACATTATTCAGTTTTCCTGCATTTCGTTGTTTTCTACATATCCAAAGAATTTTGAGAATGGCGATTGTCATCGGTTAAATCGATTGTCCGTGAGGACACATCGTATATCAAACGAGTGCCATTGACCAAGGCACTACACATAGATTCAATGTAAGCTCAAATATCATATCATTATCGATGTCTGATTTTTTTTATTCTCTGGTTTCATGTATTCCTCGTTTTTGTTATTTTTGGTCATGAGTCCATAGGTTTCATACCTTTCCAGTTATATACAATCAAGCATTGAGGATCCGATTACCTTGTTTTCATGACCTCTTGATACAAATTTACAATGTTGTAATATTAGTCTGAGTTTCCTGTTAAGATATGACAGAGGTCCACCTGTCTTTTCCCTTTTCCTCTATTTCACTAAGGCATTCATCGATGCATCCTCATTGAGCATTAGCACAGGATTGCTGATATTATCAACGTCCAGATGAAACCATTGAATGGTCATTTTATTCATGTGGGATTGCAGCTAAACTCGGTGGGACATATATATCGTCCGATTCATATGTGCCGGTTACTGTGTAGTTTTTTTTTTTTGTTTTGGCCAATTCAAGATAGCCATTAGATAGCAATATGTATCCAATCCATTATCTTTTGCTAAAATGTGTTCTACTGTAAGTTGGCGTGTTGGTGGCTGAAGATAGCTTCTCATGTGGCTCTGTTAAGATGAATGAACTCCAATGGTGAATGAATTTTGTTGGCTGTGTAAATCAAATGGCAGATTGGGAATTCATTTTGTGCCTGGCAGACATAGCTTGGTGCTAACTTACTCTGCACTTAACGCATAGTCTATCCTCAAGTTGCTGCATTTGATTAGGGCTCCTTTTATCCTGATATATCTTTTTTTTTTTGTGAATTGCAGGTTTATTTGCAGCTGGATAATGTGTTCTGTTAAAATTTTCATCAAAACTCGTTTACATAGTCAGTGTATTTCTGTTGTATACAATGAGATCTAGTTAAACCTGTAGGTTCAGACTGTATGGAGTTTGCGCTGCATTATGATGGGCCACTTAGTGCACACACATCATCTGTTTTAATTCCTGCGCATGCCAACATGGCTGGTTCCCCTCTCTTGAACTCATGTTCAGCATCTTGCAGTTGCAGCCACCCTTTATTGTCCATTAGCCTTCATTTTATTCTATCAACTGGGATATGTCCTATCATGTATGATGCAGCCAAGTTGTCAATGCTAATCTATGGCTGACAGTCTATTTGAGAAGCATCCCTTAGCAGTTACAAGTCCTACAACAGATGTGGTTTTCAACATGATATACTATCAATTAACCCTCACATTGGTAGCGGTCTTATTCTCCATCATGTTATCATTTTCCTCCGTTAATACTGGACCTGTAGCCTATCAAAGCATATACTTATTTTTCTTTTAGGGTGGATTTATCTTGGATGTATTAGTATACTGTTAAATCTCTGTAGCTTCATCTAGGATTTAAATACCTTCATTGCTTCCACCTGCATCTTCCATGGCAACTCAATTGTTATGTATTTACCCCTCTCTTCTGCTGCAGGTACCCAGTCTTGATAATGAGCCATGTTCATGGGTAGATATTTTAATACTCATTCATGATTTTAGGACCATCTTTTGCATGTTTTGTTATGGATATATAGGGAAGCACCATACCCAATTCTACTACAAAATATGTTATAATTACAGCTTTGTAAAATCACTTACATAAACTGTATATACCTGTATTTTCTGATTTTACCCATTATATATGAAATTTCAACTATTATGTGCATTTTCTCATTATATGTATATATCTCTCTCTCTATATATATTTATCTATGTCTATTTACATATATATATATACATATACATGTATATATATATATACTTATATATATAAATAGATCCCTTCATGTGCATTTGTTTCCATATATGAGCATTCATGTATCTATTTTCTCATATAAATACACCTCCATTGTTACATGTTATTTAGCACCAATTTTAGCATTTTGATATATATATATATATATCTTCGTTGTATATATTATATATATATATACCCATTTTCTTGGTTATCTTGTACTAATTCTCATTTTGCAGGGAAATTTGGAGGAAGCTGATTCTTTTAACTCTGTATATACATATTTTTTTTTTGCTTTATGTCAGTGATGTAACAATCAAACTTGGAATAATATTTACTTTTACTGCTTAGATTAGGCTGCATCTCATATAGTTTGATTTCAGTAATATCCTGATTCTATGATGCATATATCTCATTTTTCAAAATTCACCGTACACGAATGGCACGTGCACCAACTCTTAGAGAGTTGATGAACTCGGTGGAGTCCATATTTACGGCCCTAGTCAGAATATGGACGAGACCCAGATCCATCATCTTTCTACTAGTCACACTGAGCCTACACTCTTAGGTTATCTTAAAAATGCACATCATATTTCCAATGTTTTCAGAATATTGTGAATTAACTCAAATAAACTCTAAACATATTCATGGCCACAGTCAGAATATGTGAAGGCTTTACTTTGGCTTAATACACATTTTCCAACAAATTTTTCAAAAATCTTTTCAAAGTGCATTCATTCATTTAAATCATTTGCATCATCTATTTTTCTCATGATTTTCTCAAGAAATTTTCACTTCATGGAAATCGATTCCTCAAGAAACTATGAAGATTTTCGAAGTTGGATTTCCCAAGTTAAAGTTTTCCCGTGATTTTCCCTGAAAATATTGTTTTCTTAAGATGCTTTCAAAAGGAATTTCTCATCTTTCTCAAGAATCAAAGTTGATTTTCAGATACTTCAAAGACAATATTCTCAGGATTTCAACTTCCTAAGTTTTGAATTTCCTTCTTCAATGAGTTTTCCTATAAAATTTCCATCATTTTTCTAAGAAAATTCTCAAAGTCCGAGTTTTCCTGACAAGTGTTTTCCTTTTCAAGTGTTCATCTTTTCTCAAGAATTCTTACCATTTTCTCGAGATTCTCATTTCTTCAAGATTTTCCAAATCTTTATAAACTTTCTCGAGATTTAAAAACTTCTTCGTCTGAGTTCTCTGAGAAATTGATTTCCATCTTTTTCCTGAGAAATGCTTTTCAATTTCAATTGTTTTCTAAGCATACATCATATTTTCCAACTTGCATTTTACAAAACCTCATAGCATATGCCTGAATTCTCTATGCATTTAGGATAGAACACAATTTTGATGATTTAACTATGTCAAGCACAATTTTTGGAACTTGGTTCGATTACCCCTGTAAAAGGCAGCAGGAACGGTCGAACCTCGTACCGACAGGTTGAGCCCCATCCCATGGATTTTCCCTCAATTTTCAAAACAGAGGCGAGTATTTCAAAACAATTTCTAAAATTCGGTCAAGTTTGAATCGCGAAAGCATTTTCCTCTCTCTTTTGCAAGGAAGAGAAGATGAGAAAAATTTTACGACGATAACAGGTTTGGCGACCGAGATGGGACCTGTCCTTGTCTGGTCAAAGTTTGGCTTGACTTAGTTCGATTATCAAAACTGTGTTCTAAAAATGTCAGCTCTTTACTTTTTGATATCATGTGAGCCTAGGAGCCTAGATTTTGACCTAGCTGACATTGACTGCATATAGCTTAGGCATGGTTTTGTAGGACTAGATTGAGGAGATATTTTCATGCTCACATAGACTTAGGTCTAAACACAAATCTCCTCAATTCAGGATCTGAATGCAAACAATGTATGCTTCTTTAAAGTTTTCAAAATCTATCTCTCTAGGTTTTAGAGCCATCTATTTCTTGCATGTGATCATTTTTTCAAAACCTCCATTACCTATCATTACCCGGTCTTCACGTTGCTGGGCTCTCTTCCAGAACCCTAGTTCGGGACAGAGCCTCACAACTGGGCCAATTATTTGGGTTAACACCCCCTTATCACGTACCGCGGGCCACAGTCCAAAGTATATCGGTAGGCACTCAAGGATGTTGGAAAACCTTACCTTAGAACCGGAGTTGAGATTATATGCCACGTACCTCGGATTTCGATTTGGGTATATCGGAATAACTGGATGGAACAAAGATGATCTGAGCCTAGAGTTAGGATCCTACAGTTGTTTTTCAAAATGATGCATCTAGAGTCAACCTTTTAGGGTGTACTGAATGTGCATAAATGTTTGTGCAGGATGTGATTGTTTGTATGCTACCTTTATTTCTTTCATACTTTCACCAAAACTATTTTCAAATATCCATATTTTTACATTTTCCTTTATTTTCTCAAACCCTAGATGATTTTCTCAAATATCCCATTTCTTTTAAAACTCCAGGTGGTTTTCCATTCTACCTTTCTACTGGATCTCAAATTTCCAGCTGCATTTTATATCTTGCCTGCAAAATTTTTCAAAATTTCCCACATTTTTTTAAGTCTCATTCTGAGTCTTTCTCTATTTTCAGTTCGATGGCATCCAGTCAAGTCGATCCTATCTTTCCTGAAGGTCACATCTCCTACGAGGTGCGACAAGGTCGTCTTGAACATCGAGCCCTTAGCACCAGAACTTTCATTCTCCAGTGGTACTATTCTTGGCTCAAAAGCTTTTCCCGAATGTTCCCGGACCATTTAAGCGAGTGCGGATTAGAATTAGCATCAGCAGTTGGAAAGCAGACCATCAATGGCAACCTGATCCATGCAATGGCAGAACGATGGAATCCACGAACCTGTACCTTTTGGTTCCCATGGGGGGGAGATGACTGTGCTAATGGATGAATTTTCAGAAATTATGGGATCACCAGAACCAGTCGGTCAACCAGGAGATCCATTAGAACATCAATTCCTTATCAATGTCAAGGGTTTGGATCCCCGAGACTCCTTAGCTCGTATGACAGGTCGCCGATCCTGGCCCCTGATCTAGTTGGACGGAAGTGAATATGTCAACTTGCTCGAATTGTACCGCCAATATGGAACCTTCATCGAAGTTAGCTCGCTATCAAGAACAACTAAAAAAAGGATCCAGAATGCAATGGTTCTGTGCACTGTAGGATTAGCCCTCTTCCCAGATGGATAAAACTACATGGACATCAGAATAATTCAACTTATGAGAAGATGGGAAAGTCGACAAACCAACCGTCTCTCCATAGCCATGGCAGCGCTTGCTTTCCTGTATCGGGGTCTGACCCGCTTCTCACTTGGAGAGTCCATTCTCGTCGAAGGTTGCATCTACGCGCTTCAATCCTAGTTCTTCCAGCACATTCTAGCCCGAGCCAACTCTTTTAGATACAATGGACAAGAACTCCTTCCAGTGGCACAGTATCGGTCCATGATCAACAACATTCAAGAAGATGATGTAGTCTGGGATTACTTTGATCGACAATTGTCTCCTCCCAGATATACATACGCTTATGGCAAGCGGATCAAATTATTAGGACCATTCTTTTGCACTTACTACCAACCAGAGCGGTGTGTTCGACAGTTCTCCCAGAGACAGCAGTACATCGAAGCCAGATTACTATCGGGGGCTATGGCAGAATTCGATCTCACCTCCGCACAATGGTCCGGGGCATATCATCCTGTCTGCTACAGCTGAGATTCTTTTGTTTTTCTTAAAATCTTTCCTGGTCCTAGAATGTCTGCCGACTATCGTGAATGGTGGCAAATTGTTTGTCCTCCACCTCTTCGTCAAGATCAATAAAAATTCAATTTTCTCATTCCAATAAAATTTTCTCTCTCTATTATGGTTTGACGACCTCACCTAGGTAACAAGGCACATTTTCGTTGTTTATCTCTCTTGCGAAAAGAATGACAACACAATTGTCGTGATTTTCGCGACGACTCAATCCCTAGTAATGGGATATCTTTTTCAAATTGTCTACCACATTTTCAGCAAATATTTCTTCCAAAAACCAATTCCTACAGAATCTAATCAGGTCTTTGCCCTACAGAGAGCATCCATAACATTTGAAGGTTCAGACAAGATCAGGCAAAGGAACAATGGCATCTCAGTACTCATCGGCCTCAGAAGAAGAGATGGGCTCCCCCCAATCCGAGAGGAGTCAAGAGCAGCAACAAGAGGATGATGGCATAGACCCTCAAATGTATGCCATGTTCCAGAAAATGATGAATAAGATGATGAATGAACAGCCCGAGACCAACTCAGAAAGAAATCCATTCAGAGAGAAGTTCCATAGTCACAGAGATAGGAAGGCTTCCAAAAACAAGTTCAGCCGAAAGAGATCTCAGACGGAACAGACTCAATTGAAGATACGGATGAAGAATATGAAGTGCCTCTGATATTTTAGAAGCGGGGCCAAGAACAAAAAAAAGGCCGCAAATCAAAGAGTCAGGATGCAGAAAAGCCCTTGCAAGCACAATTCAGAGAAATGGCTAGAGTCGTCAAGGATCTTCAAGCCCGCGACAAGGGCAGGAAAGTCTTCACCAGCGAAGACTTCTATGACGGCTTAGAAGGGAATGATGATCTATAGAATCTTCCCCGTAAATTCATCAAGTTCGACGGTTCTAGCGACCCAAAAGCTCATCTCGCCACTTTCTTTGCTGAGTGCTCGAGGTTCAAGAGGGACAACCGAGCACTATTTCTGTGTTTCCTCTGCAGCTTGGAAGGAGTTGCAGCTAAGTGGTATGCTGAGCATATCAATCCAATCGAGCTCAAGGAGTTCAATAAAGTAGTAAATCTATTCATTGAATGCTTCTTGTTCAACACAGAGGCGCTTCCTACATTGAGCCATCTCTGCAATTTAAGGCTGAATGAGAATGAAAAGGCGCAGGACTTTATTCACAGATGGAGGTCAGCCTGCAACAAAATGAAAGATCCTATTTCAGAGAGGCATGCCCTATCCTTAATCCTCAATAATTTCTCACAACCATTAAGAGGATTGATCTCTACTGCACCATCCCGTACCTTTATTGAGTTGACTGAACGAGCCGAATGGCTCGAGCTGAGTGTGGAAAATGGAGTCTACAAAGGCTTCACTTTTTCCAAAAACAACCTTCAAGGTGAGCAGAAGAAGAAAGCTCACTTCATCTATTCTGCCAACAATAACAACAACAATAGCCGAAATCAGTACAAAGGGCAGAAGAAAGATTACTGCTATGGCACAAGCAGCTCAAACAACAAAGATCAGAAAGGAAAGCCTGCCCCTTAATACAACAAGCCTCCTCAGCAGGATCAAGGGTCGAAACTGCGCGAGAAGACTAAACATGAAGGATGGAGTTACGATAGAAAATTTACTCCTTTAGACCAATCACTCGAAGATGTACTCGAGTACATGTCGAAAGAGATGGTCAAGTTGCCTAGACTGGCCAATCCCCCTGTGCCCATGGGAAAATGGAAAGATCAGTTTTGCAAGTTCCACAGGACAGTGGGACACAACACTGAGAACTGCTTTGTTCTCAAAAACATTATGCAAGATCTTATTGATAAAAATCTTTTAGTGGAAGGAGATGAAGAAGAGAAAATGGATATTCTAAAGTAGCCCTTTCCTTCACACACCACGACAGTAGTATCTGCACAACCATTCTTGCCTCACGAACACATCAAGCCATGTTCTGCACAAGATCTTCGAGTTCAGCACCAGGTTTCAGTGCTACGACAAGCAACACTAGCCACCAAGAAGGTGGACATAATTTCAGCTTTTGATAAGCTAAAAGTATCAGCGGAACCAGTCGAAGTATTTCCTACAGCAGCCAGTAAAATTTCAGGGTTCCCAAAACATTTTCTCAAATCCAACCCAAAAAAGGGAGAAACTTCCAATCAAAAGTCTCTAATCGCTCTGTCCAATGTTTCAATTTTGGACTTGGCCAAGAATTCCCGCAAGCACCAACGAGTACTGGATGATTTGCTCAGAAAGATCAAAGTTAAGCCCAGTACCACACCTGAAGACATGGCACAAATTGTGAACTCCGCCATGACCAATGCACCAAACACTTTCTCGGATGAGGACCTTCCAAAGCCTCATTCCTTTCATAATAATGCCTTGTACATTGTCGTTCGAGTGAGAGGAATGATGGTACCATATGTGCTAGTTGATGGAGGCAACAACCTCAACATATGTCCCAAAATGACAAAAAAGGCATTAGGGATCGAGGACGAAGAATACATTCCAGGTCCTATCACTATCTACGGATTTGACAACCATGGTCAAACGGCCAAAGGCAAGATATTTCTGGAAGTATTCATCAACTATTCAGTGCATTCAGCGCTTTTCCATGTGGTCAATGTGCCACCTACCTACAATCTGCTGCTTGGAAGAACGTTGATTTATAATGCTAATGCAGTGCCTTCCACCCTGCATCAATGCGTGAAATGGTCAAAAGGTGGAATGATTACGACAATACTGGGAGAAGACCCAGAAGAAAGGCTCCCGCAGCCCATGATCCCCCGACCGTCATTCACTGTGGATATTCCCAGCATCAAGGAAAGTGAAGAGATTAATCTCGGAGAAAATTGGGAAATACTCCAGGCATCCTCAGAACTATCTCTGCACACGGTAGGCATGACCCGATGGAGAGGTCCTAAATTCTTCAAAATTGGAGGCCGAATCAACTACAGTGCCATCAAAGATCATCCGTTGTTCCCTCAATTCATGAAGACAAGAAAGAGATTTGATTTACTCCTGAAGCATGGATATCAACCCTTCAAAGGACTAGGCAAAAATGAAGATGGTCGCATCAAGCCAGTGATCCACGAAGCTTTGGCAATGAAGGATGACCAAGACGACGATGCCATTGAACAGGACTGAATGAGTGTTCCACTGCAGCATGAACATTACCCATTGGATGATGTAGGTAGTAAACTCCATTTTCTTCATAGCCTCCACCAATCTTCTTCCCCGTCAGCAAATCCTGAAAATGACAACCCATCGGATCAAATATTACTCTACAGTTTTGTTCTCTTATAAGGCAACTAACAAAGAGTAAACTTTGAGGAAAGTTTGGAGCATGAAGAACATTTTGCAACTGTAATGAGGAGGATAAAGAAATATTTTCCTGACCAACAACCGGGGAGGAACTCCCATCGGCTAATGAGACTCCTCGATGAGCATTAATATCCTTTATATCTGAAAAAACAAGTGAATTTCCACACAAATGTCTGGATGCACCAGAGTCAATAATCCACTTATTGTCAGTCGGATGAAGATGATTTCCAGTTGAATAGGCAACACCAGCTATAAGAGGGGTGAAACTCAAAGGACGAAGAGCTATCAACTCATCATATTCAGCACGACTGAGGGTGATACTATTGTCACTTGCAGAGATATTATCATGTACACTTGTTGCCTCGATAGTAGTAGCATTTGCTTTAGGAGCATATGACTTTGATGAAGAAGGGGTTGGCCGACCATGCTTATCCCAGCAACGATCTTCTAAATGTCCAGATTTTCCACAGAATGTGCATTGAAGCTTTCCTCTGCCTCCCATACCACGTCCACGACCTCGTCCTCTGATATTCTGAATATTTACACGCCCATAACCAGATGAGACAACAAGAGCAGATGACTGAGTCACAGGCTGAGAATGTGGAAGAGAGATCGCAAGTCTACTCAGACGATTGTATGCATCAGCAAGAGTAGGAACATCTGATCCAGTCAACATTTGAACTTTTGCAACAGAAAATTCTGAAGAGAGACCTGTAAGAAAGCGAGCAACCATGGTTTGTTCTTGATGATCCTTCTGCTTCGAGCAACAAAGAGGCCTGTGAGGATTAAGTCTTTCAAACGTAGCTTTGACAGAGGCATAGTACTGGGCTAAGGTCTGATCTCCCTGCTGCAAATTATATATCTCCTGTTCCACTTGCAGGATATGACTCACATTCGTTTCTTGTGAGTATGTATCACGAAGATTGTCCCACATCAGTTTGGCTGTATTATAGTCAAGGTTGTTAAATGCGATAAGGCGAAGCGAGGCGTTGAGCCTGCGCTTCGCCTCTGAGGCGTACGCCTCTCACAACTGGTATGGAAGTGAAGCGGTGGGAGGGGAGGCAGTAAGAGAAGGACCACGCGCCCAGCTGGTACGGAAGCGAGGGATATGTCGGTCGTCCGGTGATCGGAGAAGACTGAGCAGCAGCTGCAGCACAGCAACTCCGGTGGTCGGTGGTCACAACTGGTCGGAGGTTGATGAGGGACGCATCACAGCAACGCCTCAGTACCTTGAGCGTGCGCCTCGCCTCTGAGGCGTACGCTTCAGGTATTGAGGCCTACGCCTCTCACAACACTGATTATAGTAGATCAATCCATCTACAATATGGGGTTCGACACTATTCATGATCCATGACATCACTATGTCATTATCTTCATCCCAAGTAACATATTTTCCCAATTTTTCAGTGGGTTCATCTTCCAATAAAATATGTTTTTGACGATGTCCAGATACCGACATCATAAACGTTCTGGACCACCAGGCATAGTTGGTTTCATTCAACCTTACAGAAGAGACGTACGAAAAAGGATTGGCAAATGTTTTATATTCTCCAATATGTTCCAATTTGGAATCACATTTCGAAGTTTCAGCCATACTGAAGATATATTTCTGTTTCAGCAGAGATAAAAATCTGGACAGACTTCAATCAACACAGGAAATAGCGTGTGTTACACTCACACATCAACTGATACGACAACCAGCAGTTGTTCACACAAAAAAAACCACGACAGTAAGGAACAGCAGGCCACAAGTAGAATATTTTCCCAGCACAGCAGAGAATCAAGCCTGCAGTTTCCACGACAGTAGTGGACAGCAGCCCACACACATGAATACTAGTTTTAAAATTATTTTTTTTTCAGCACAGCAGGGAATTGAAAGAAAGGAGCCTTTGACCTCCACGCTGCACTCGTAACAGAGAGAGAGAAAGAGGGGAGAGAGAGAGAGAGGTTCTGGAGAAAGGGGTGTCAATCCATCATGGCTGCACCTCTCATTCTATTAATGTATTAACTGTATAAAACTAGGGTACAGAAATACCCCTTTAATAACAAGCTAATTTACACTATACACGAATTGGGTCTGGACCCGATCCAATATATAAATGGATCGGGTCAGACACATACATAGTAATGACCTCTTTTCAACCTCCCTCAAGTTGTGCATGGTGTTGAACCATGAACAACTTGCTTTTTAGAAACCAAAATTCGTCCTTTGTCAACCCTTTAGTCAGGATGTCAGCAACTTGTTCTTCAGTTGACACATACATGGGCTCTATCTCTTTATCTTCAACCTTTTTTCTAATAAAATGTTGATCTATTTCAATGTGCTTTGCTCGACTATGATGGATGGGATTGAAGGACATGTTGATGGCACTTTGATTGTCACACAACAGCAGTGACCGAGCAATCGGTTCTCCCATTTCTGTCAGGAGATGTCTTATCCATGTAGCCTCGGCCGTGGCAGTGGCCATTGATCTGTATTCAGCCTCAGTGCTTGATCTAGCAACCGCCTTTTGTTTTCTACTGCTCCAGGATACCAAGTTTGGCTCAATGAAGCTGCAATAACCGGATATTGATCGTCGTTCATTTGGATCACCCGCCCAATCAGCATCAGCATAAGTGCCGATCTCATGGCCTCCGCCTGGATCTAATTCTCTTTTCTTGTATACCAGCCCATCACCAATTGTACCCTTCAGGTAACGAAGTATACGTTTGACTGCCTCCATATGTGACATACGAGGTTCATGCATAAACTGGAATACCTGATTAGCCGAATATACTATATCAGGTCTAGTAAAAGTCAGGTATTGCAACATGCCAACTAAGCTGCGATACTTAGTGGGATCTCCATATATATCCCCTTCCTTTGAACTTAGTTTCTGATGAATAACACTTGGAGTTGTTAATGGCTTACAATCTGTCATGTCTGCTCTTCTAAGAATGTCCAACGTGTATTTGTGTTGAGTAAGGGTAAGTGTATTATTTCTTTTATCAACTTTTACCCCAAGAAAATATCGCAGCTCTCCCAAATCTTTCATCTTAAATTTCTGATTTAATAACTTCTTCACCTGCTCAATGTGACTTTTACAGTTCCCTGTGATGATGATGTCATCTATATATATTAATAGAAGAGTAGTGAATCCTTGTTCATTGTGAATAAATAATTAGTGATCCAGAAGGGACCGAGAGAAGTCATGTCGTTATATCTCTAGAGAAAAACTGTCGAACCAGGAACGAGAAGCTTGTTTCAAACCATAGAGTGCTCTCTTTAACTTGCTTACAAATTTTTGGTGTCTCGTTCTACATATCCAGTGGGTTGTTCCATGTAAACTTCCTCTTTTAAATCCCCATGCAGAAATGCATTTTTGACATCCAGCTGGCTCAATGTCCATCCATATTTAATGGCTAGACTCAATACAATGCGAATGGTCCCCATTTTAACTACAGGACTGAAAGTTTCATCAAAGTCTTGGCCTTCCTCTTGTGTGAATCCCTTGGCTACAAGTCTAGCCTTGTACCTTTCAATGCTCCCGTCTGGTTTATACTTTATCTTATACACCCATTTTGACCCAACAACATTTTTTTTAGTGGCTTAGGAACAATCTCCCATGTCCCACATTCATGTAAGGCCTCCATTTCTTTAATTCATTGCTTCTACCCATCTTCTAGAGCTCGCAACTTGATAGAACATGAGGGGCTCATCCTCTTTACTTATGGATGTCAAGAACAACTGAAAATCCAATGAAAAGTTTTTATAACTTACCCACCTATCAAGCGGATGTCGAATCCGTGAGGATCTTCTAATATCCATTGTCTGTGAAGCTGGATCCGTACTCGTACAAGAGACGAATGAGGGCTCTTTCTCTCGTCGGGTGTATACAATACCTTTATACCTTGCTGGCTCCAAATCATGTGTAACAGTTTCTTTCGTTTGAGTTTCATTTGCTGATTCCTCATGTGTCTCCTTCTGACTGCAATTTTCTGGACAGTCTACTTTCCCATTGGAAAAGAGTTCTGAATTTAACCATGGGTAGTATACCTCAATGCTGGGACTTGAGTTATCAGCATGAAGGGTTGAATTAGCATCCTGATCATCAAAATTCATTTCATCGAAAATTACATTCCTCGATATTTTGACATGCTTACTCAGGGGATCATAGCACCTGTACCCTTTGTAGTCTTCTGCATATCCTATAAACCTGCATTTCAAGGCTTTATCTTGGAACTTGTGCCTGAGTGAGCAGTCAATGTGAACATAGCAAACAGACCCAAACACACGTAATTCATGATAATTAGGTTGTATGCCAAAAAGAGAGAAATATGGTGACTTATTTTCTAAGATACTCATGGGCAATCGATTTATCACATGAACTGTGGAGTGAAAAGCCTCAGTCCATAATGATACAGGAAGGTTGCTCCTGTGCATCATGCTCATTGCAGTCTCTACAATATGTCGATGCTTCCTCTCAGCAATCCCATTTTGTTGAGGTGTATGCGGGCAAGGCACTCTTCTCTTTATCCCATTATGTTGAAGGAAACTAACAAAGTCACTCGAGGAGAATTCACCTCCTCCATCATATTCGAAATTGAGAATGTTGGTAGAGAAATGATTTTGAACAAAGGAATGAAATCTTTGGAACAATCCAAAGACTTCTGATTTGTGCTTCATAAAAAATATCCAAGTATAACGTGAGTAACTATCAATGAAAATAAGATAGTATTTACTGCCAGAAAGAGAAGTAATTGGGGCAGGACCCCAGACATCTGAACAAATGACCTCAAATGGCCTTGAAGCTCTTTTATTAATGGAAGCAAATGGTAAAACATGACTCCTACATAAATGACAACTAGAACACTTTGTATCAACGACCTCTGAACTCAAACTGGACTTAGGAATAAAATTATTCAAGACAAGTTTTTCAATAAAATGACCACCACAATGGCCAAGACGACTATGCCAAAGTCTTGGCTTATTACATTCAGAAATATTAAATATGAAATCAGGATCAAAAAATTGACGTTGGTGAGGCTGCAAGGATGAATAGGCGGAATGAATGGAGGAGGGATCTTCTTGAAAGATATACATGTTGCCCCATCGTTTTCCTTCAGCGAATGTCTTCCTCGTGCGAAGATCCTTGACATAAACAGAAGAGGGAGTAAATTCAACTGAAGCATTAGCATCATCAACGAGTTTTGAAACAGAAACAATGTTCTTTTGAATATTAGGTGCATGGATGACACTTGGAAGTTTAAGAGAGGACTTTGACATGGGTATAATGGCATTTCCAGTATGTGAGATTAAGTGATGAGATCCATCTCCTGTGACTATGCTATTCTTACCAACATAAGGAGTAAGAGTCAAGAGTTTACTTGCATCACCTGTGACATGAGTAGCTGCTCCGTAGTCGACATACCAAATTCCTTTGTCATTTTGCTTCATATTCAATCCTGCCAAGGCTGCCAACAACAACTCCTTTACTTCTTCATCCTTCCTAGCCTCTGCTTGTGGAGCTTTCCCTTTGTTTTAAGGATTAAACCAACAATTTGCTTTAATGTGCCCTTTCTTGTTGCATAGAAAACAGGTGGGAATGGGTCTTTGTCCTTGTATATTGGGTGTCAGAAGTATGCCACGACCTCCATAGGTGTTTCTCCCTTGGCCTCTGTTTCCTCGAAAAGAACTTCCTCGTCCTCGACCATAACTCATTCCCATAGCCAGCACATCTTGTGTTCCTGAATTCCCATGAGAACCTTCAGAAGATCCTTTCAGAGTCATCTCATATTGCAATAATTTCGCACGAAGATCTTCAAACTTTGGAAGTTCTGGTAAACATAGTAAGGTAGTCGTCATAACATGATAGTCTGGCCCCAATCCACTCAAGGTTTGTTGTACTTTATCTTTTTCACTGACAAGACACCCAACAACAGCCAGCTGGTCTGTGATGCCTTTCATTTTGTTCAAGTATTCCATAATAGACATGGAATCTTTCTTCAGCATTTGAAACTCTCGCTTAAGAAACATAATTCTTGCCTCAGAAATTTGTGAATACGTTTGAACTAGCTCATCCCACAGTTCCTTGGCCGAACAATCATCAGGAAGAGCAATAAGGACCTCCTGTGAGAAAGTTTAAGTGATGTATGCCACTAGCGATTGATCCCTCTTCATCCAAGCAACATATTCTGGGTTCTTGTGAAGAACAACAGATTGTTCTCCTTTATCATCCGCATTTTCCTGCGAAAGGAATTCTGGAGGCGGTGGAACCGATCCATCCAGATGACCAGAGAGGTCTTGACTCTTTATAAATGGGATGATCTGTCTTCTCCAGGTTAAGAAATTAGAGTTATTCAGTTTTTCAGAGACTAGTTGACCGAGAAAGCTTGAGGGCAGACATGACTGCCCATGAGTGAAATCCATTTGAGAAAACCCGCACTGACACTTAGGTATATCACAGCAGAGGACTCGGCTAACAGGACACTCGGCTGACAAAGCATACTCGACAGGTGATACTTGTTAGGTATGAGTGACAGAACCGAGGACTCGGCTAACAGGACACTCGGTTGATACTTGTTAGGATGATACTTGTTAGGATACTCGACAGTTGATACTCGGCAGGTTCACGTGGTTTCCAGGTGCACTTGCTGATGCACCAAAAGATGTGAGAAATCAGATGTGGGAGTCACCTTACTATCGTAGCAAGAGATAGAGAGAGAGGTAAGAGGGAAGAGAGAAAAAATGTTGGGCGACAATAGGATCTTCTCCCCTTTCCATTGATATTTATATGTTGTACAAGTGGTACAATACAGTACAGTGGTACAATACAGTACAGTATGTTATACAAGTGGTACAATACAGTACAGTGGTACAATACAGTACAGTGGTACAATACAGTACATGAAATATATGAAATATATCCATTTACATATACATATTTAACAGCCTCCCTCAAGTTGAGGATGATCTTCAATCATGCTCAACTTGCTCTTAAGTAACCAAAATTGATGACTAACCAATCCTTTGGTGAAGATGCCTGCCACTTGGTCTTCTGATCTGACATACGAAGCCTCAATTTCTTCTGTTTCAATCTTTTGTCTAACAAAATGCTGATCAATCTCAATGTGCTTCGTGCGACAATGATGAATAGGGTTAAAAGAAATATTAATGGCACTTTGATTATCACATAAAAGCAGAGAGGAAGAGATGGGTTCATTCAACTCTTGAAGAAGATGTTGTACCCAAGTGACATCAGTTGTCCCTGCTGCCATTGCCCTGTACTCTGCCTCAGTGCTGGATTTAGCAATGGCCTTTTGTTTCTTACTACTCCAAGTGACAATATTTGGGCCAATGAAAACACAATATCCTGAAACCGACCTACGCTCATCAGGATCCCCACCCCAATCTGCATCACAATATGTAAGTAAACGGTGTCCTGTAGTGAAGCTTTCATCTTTGTGATAGAGCAATCCATCTCCAATAGTCCCTTTCAGATATCTGAGAATACGCTTAATACATTCCATATGACAATCAGTGGGAGCATGCATAAACTGAGATGCTTGATTTACAGCATAAGCAATGTCAGGTCTTGTAAATGTAAGATATTGCAACATACCAACAATGCGGCGATATAAAGTGGAATCATGATATAATTGGCCTTCTTTTGCACTAAACTTATGATTTAAGACAGATGAGGTGCTGAGAGGTTTACAATTAATCATACGAGTGGTGTGAAGAATGTCAAGAGTATACTTGTGTTGACTTAGAGTGAGTCGATCATCTTGCCTATCGACTTCAACTCCCAAGAAGTATCGCAATGGGCCTAAGTCCTTCATCTTAAATTTGGCCATGAGTAAAGACTTGACCAAAGCAATATGTGCATCATCACTCCAAGTGATAATGATGTCATCAACATATATAAGAACCCAAGTAGTAACATGATCATTCTTATACATAAATAAAGAATGATCAAGTATACTCTTAGAAAAGCCATGCTGCTGAATTTCCATGGAGAAACTCTCAAACCAAGACCGAGATGCCTGTTTTAAACCATAAAGAGACCTTCTCAATTTACAAACCCATGTAGCCGCATCATGTTCACTATATCCAGGAGGTTGCTCCATATACACCTCTTCCTTCAAGTCCCCATGTAGGAACGCATTCTTGACATCCAACTGGCTAAGAGACCAACCATGTTGAAGTGCCAAAGTGAGGATCACACGAATGGTGCCAATTTTGACAACAGGGCTAAAAGTTTCCTCATAATCTTGCCCATATTGTTGTGTGAATCCGCGTGCAACAAGGCGAGCTTTATATCTTTCAATGCTACCATCTGGTTTACGCTTGATCTTGTAAACCCATTTGGAACCAACAACATTTCTATCAACAGGTCGAGGAACAATATCCCATGTATGACATTCATGAAGTGCTGCCATTTCTTCGTTTATAGCTTCAACCCAAGCTCGAGAATGGGCTGCCTGATGGAAAGTAGACGGCTCTTTCTCTTTGGCCACATTGGTTAGAAACAACTGAAAGTCAAGAGAAAAATTGTTGTAACTAACCCAACGATGGATAGGATGCCTTTCACGTGTGGATCGTCGAAGAGGGGGAGCCTCGTGAGATGGAGTTGGAGGGGCTCCTCGACGGGCATAAACCAAACCTGAAAACCGTGAAGGTGCATCCTGGATGATGGAGTTGTCTGCTTCAAACTGAATTGGTTCATCAACAACAGGATCTCTGATAGAGTCATATAGCAAAGTATCACAAAGCCATGGATCATAAGTAGTTTGCTCATATACTTGAGAAGTATCACAAGTGCTGAAATGGTCATCATCAAAAACAACATTTCTAGATACCTTAATCTTACCCAAAATAGGATCATAACATCTATATCCTTTATACCCATCGGCATATCGCAGAAATCTGCACTGAACTGCTCTGTCCTGAAACTTGTTACATAAAGAATGATCCACATGGACATAACAAATGCATCCGAAAGCATGCAAATCATCATAAGAAGGGTGAGAACCGTGAAGCAAATAATAAGGAGACTGATCTCCTAATAATTCCATAGGCAACCTGTTAATGATATGCACTGCAGTGTGAAAGGCCTCAGTCCAAAGAGAGAAAGAAATATCAATATTGTGCATCATACTTAACGCGGTTTCAACAATATGCCGATGCTTACGTTCTGCTACTCCATTCTGTTGTGGAGTGTAAGGACAAGAGGAGTTACGTGTGATGCCATGGTCCTTTAAATATTCACTAAAATCATGAGATATGTATTCTCCACCACCATCACACTGGAAATAAGTGATATTTGAATTGAAAAGGTTCTGAACAAGAGCATGGAATTGTTTGAAAAGTTTGAACACTTCAGATTTAGATTTCATAAAGTAAATCCAAGTGTAACGAGTGAAAGAGTCAAGAAATAACACATAATAACGAGAGCCAGATAGAGATGAAACAGGAGCTGGGCCCCAAACATCAGAGTGAATAATTTCAAATGGCTTGGAAGCTCTTTTATTGATACTTTGAAAGGGAAGTACATGACTCTTGCAGACATTACAACTAGGACACTTATGATCTAATTTGACTTTGGGAATAAAACCCTGAGAAGACAATTTGTCAAGGAACCCTTGACTACAATGACCTAACCGACGATGCCAAGAAACTGGCTTATTACATTGCATAACAGAAGAAGACTGACTCAAATAAGCAGGAAAAGATGGAGTCACGGTAGATGACGTCTTCAAAGTCCCGGGGGCTGCTTCGAAGACGTACATGTTTCCGCGTCGTTCACCCTTAGTGAGCATCTTCTTGGTTCGAAGGTCCTTAAGACAAACAGAAGACGGAGTAAATTCCATGGATGAATTTGTTTCATCAACCAATTTAGAAACAGATAAAATGTTTTTCTCAATGGCAGGAGTGAGTAAGACATTTTTCAATGGTAGTGTAGATTGTGACAAAGAGAGAGATGCATTTCCAGTATGAGAAATAGGGTGGTGGGAACCATCTCCCGTGACAATAGTGCCAGTGCCAATATAAGGAACCATGTTGGAAAGTTTACCTGCATCAGAAGTAACATGTGCGGCTGCTCCAGAATCAATATACCAAACTCCATCATCATTCTGACGCAAATTCATGTTGTTAAATGCAGTCATCAGAATTTGTTGCACATCATGTGGCAACCCTGCACTCTGTCCCTGATCAGTACCCTGATGTGCTCGAAAATTTCCCTGCGGCTGCCCCTGAAACTGTCTAACATTCATCTGTCCAGCTCTTGGTCCTGGCCTCCCTGCCTTGTTGCGATTCTGTGGGTTGTGCCAACAATCTGCTTTCACATGGCCACGCTTGTTGCAATGGAAGCAAGTAGGGACACGGGTACCTCTAGTGGCAGGTGGAGCAGTAGGAGTAGGAAGGAGTCATCCACGGCCCATATGAGCAGCAGGTGGACGAAATGAGGTAGACCCAGATGTAAACATGACAGGGTGAGGATCATCAATAAGATGATCTTGAGTCAAACTAACTTCATACTGTAGGAGTTTGGCCTGTAAATCCTCAAAGCATGGAAGTGTAGAGGCAACCTGTAATGCAATGCAAAACATACGATATTGGGGCCCAAGGCTTCCCAATACCTGCTGAACAACATCTCTGTCAGAAACAGGATATCCAATAGCGGCCAACTGATCAATGATAATTTTGATATCCCCTAGAAATTCAGTAATGGTCTTAGTTCCCTTTCGCATAGATTGGAACTGCCATTTCAGTTGAAGTGCACGTGATTCAGAAACCTGTGAATAAGAGTGAGCAAGATGTCTCCATAGTTCTGCAGCAGTAAAATGGTCAGAGATAGTTTGTAATATACGATCAGATAACGTGGCAGTCAAATAGGCAACCACAGATTGGTCCTTCTGAAACCAAACATCATACGCAGGATTTAGAATAGCAATGCAACTCACCTTCCCATCATTACCAGTTACCTCTTGCGTAATAGTCATAGGTGGGGCGGGTGATCCCCCATCCAGATGCCCGGAAAGACCATGACTTCGGATAAACGGCAGAATTTGGCATTTCCAAAGTAAGTAGTTATCATGAGTTAATTTGTGAGAAACAAGTTGAGAAAGAAATCCGGGGCTGATTTTAGAATCCATAAGGAAGAAGATCAAGGATGAATCAAACAGCACGACAGAAATTCGTAGGTTGTACGGACAGAACCGTACGGTTGTACGGACAGAAATTTTTGAGTTTTGGAAATCACGATTTTTCAGTTAATCGTGCAGAATGTACGATTTATCAACTATATTGCAAGAAATAGATAAGAAATCACAAGAAGTTTGAGAAAAGAGGCACTTTTGAGAAATGAGGGTTCCCAAATTTGGGGAAAACAGAAATTGGGTTTGATAAAATTGAAAACAGAAATTAGGGTTGATAAAATTGGGGATAACAGAATATGTAAGAAGGAAAAGATGCACGATATGAGGAAATGAAGAAACGACGTCGAAATATAGTGATTCAACGGAGAAACAACAGAGAAAAGATGAAAAAAAAAAACACTTTCCTTGAGAACGCCCAAAAACGCACGTCAAGGTCCTTAGGGGCCTTCCAGATGATCGTGATTACCACGCCCTTGGCTCTGATACCATGTGAGAAATCAGATGTGGGAGTCACCTTACTATCGTAGCAAGAGATAGAGAGAGAGGTAAGAGGGAAGAGAGAAAAAATGTTGGGCGGCAATAGGATCTTCTCCCCTTTCCATTGATATTTATATGTTGTACAAGTGGTACAATACAGTACAGTGGTACAATACAGTACAGTATGCTGTACAAGTGGTACAATACAGTACAGTTGTAACGCCCCAAAATTTCAACTTTCAAACCTTTCATAAAACAGGCAAGAGACTAAAAGAATCTCTTTATTTCAGAGTTGGTTTAAGAAATAAGCGGAAGCCCATCCTTTTGTTAATTTTAGAAAGGCAAGTTGACCACTTTGGGCACGTTAGCTGAAGAACCAAAACATACAACCCATGCTACTTGAAAAAGGCACTTTCATTAAAAGAAGGTTCCAAAAGTACAAAATTCGGATGTCCCAAGGAAAATCCATTACAAGACCCAAAAACATCAGGACGCGAGCTAAGAGCAGGAAGAAGAGAGTCTTGAAACCATCTTGCCATCGCGCCATCGCCCGTGAAGTGCCTATTCATCACCTGTACCCATAGACTGGGTTAGTTTCGCTAAAGAAACTAGTAGGTGCACAAGATAGACTACAAGGAAACTGAATTATGTACATTTCATTCAGTAGGTTACGCAGTTTAAAGTAGATAAGCAGTTAAACAGGTAAGCAATGCAAGCAGATAAATAGTGCAAACGCGTATGTAGTGCAAGCGAATCAGTAGTGCAAGCGAGTCAATAGTGCAAGCGAGTGCAAGCGAGTCCAAGTGAGTCAGTAGTGCAAGCGAGTGCAAGTGAGTCCAAGTGAGTCAGTAGTGCAAGCGAGTGCAAGTGAGTCTCACTACTCAACAACCAGTGTGAACAGACTTTATGTTTCGATATTACTGGCCCGCGGGTACGCGCAGGCAAAACGTAGAAACAACTGAGACTAGTTCGGGCGTCTGTTATTCTATGTATTTGAATAACCCGAAAAGCTAGTTGAGTCCGCTCCAGAGGGACGGCTTTAGCCGAGAGAGGATTCCCCGAAGGAGGCAGTGCCACGGATGCATCCAACTTCTGCAGAAGTTTTGAGCTAACTATTGTAGCCCCTTTCCCCTAACTCCAATGACTGGGGAGGCCGGATCATTGCCCGTAGGGTGGTTGTTAACAACCTGTCCATTGGAGTTTGTACCGTCCTGTCCTCTCCCTTGACAGACCACTTGAAACGAACAGGTACGTTAGGGGTTGCTTAACTAACGACCCACTCTATGCTGTAGTCTTTAAACCACTCAAGCATCTTGCCTGTGAAGGCGAATGTGAGGCCATTTATGTGATTTCAGCATTGTGCATTTCGCACTGTTCGTGGTCGCACGACCGTCTCATCCGATCATCGCAGTACTAGACGTGTCGTGCACGACTACAAGTACTCTAGGATGAAGGGGGTATAGCTCCTCAAAAGAAGCCTCAACAGGAGTGTTTCACAAGGATGTAAAGTTTATCAACTTTACTATATCCTTTGAAACAGCAGTACCTTGTGCCAACATTATGCCTGCGATTTTCTAGAACCTCATCCGCTATCGGGGTATCTACATGCCTCGCATGACTCGACACCGGCCTCGATAGACGGGATACATGTTTCTCAACAGAACCTCCAACTCGTCTGCAGGACTGCATACTTAAGGAGTCAGGATCCTTGCAAGGTATCCCCCTCCTTAGACGAGGATGTAACGCTAGCTCCCATCTCAACTCTCGTTGCAAGAGAGAGAGGTGAATGCCTGAGGATGTCTTTAAGGCATATGCAAAGAGCAAAAACCTGTGCGGCATCTGCAATAGCAAAGCAGTAATAATACATACAAAAACAAGAGCCTAGGCGCAAAGCGCGGCGACAAGGTAAAGGCGGTAAGCAGAAGTGCGACACTGAACCTCGCCACGATGCGTGACGGCACATACAAACCATAAGCAAGAATGCAACACGAGATCTCGACGTGATACACGATGGTAAGTATAGACTGACATAAGGTAAAGGGCAAGGATCGTGAAACCGCGTCCTTGAGTTAAGTGCATACTCGTATAAATATATATATATATATATATATATTTGTATATATATATATATATTCATTTTATTGATCGTTTTTAGTTTAATTGAACTTAATTCAATTATCCAAGTCTTTCGTACAATCTTCCCCTACCTTGGAGGGTTACGAGCTTGCCGACGTCTGCGGACGTACACAATTGACGGCTCGGGTCGCGGAGCGCGAATGAGATCCGTCGTAGCTGCGAATATGCGATATTAACATGCAAGCCCCGACAAAGCAAAAGCAAGGCAAAGACTCAACTTCTCCAATACATAGAGTTGGGGCCAACGGTCCCAAATGACTCAAAACCAAAAAGGATGGGGCAGGGCCAAATGAGCCTTGCCGCCCAAAGAGGGATGTAGTCAATGTGAGCAGATGACTCACGTTCACTAGGAATTCCTCGCTGGAGATCAACAATTGTAATAATCTGTCCCCATTACGATGTAGCTTCCAAAGATTCCCCGGGTCTGTCGACCAAGGGTATAGGCTTGCGCACAAAAGGGGCAGGGGATCGGCCCCTACTGGCAAACAAAAAGGCAGGGGCCGATGGCCCCTATTAGCAAACAGAAAGGCAGACGCCAATGGCCCCTGCTGGCACACAGAAAGGCAAAGGCCGATGGCCCCTGCTGGCAAACGAAAGGCAGGGGCCTATGCCCCTGCTGACCAAAGAAAGGCAGGGGCCATAGGCCCCTGCTGGCAAACAAAAGGCAGGGGCCTATGCCCCTGCTGACCAAAGAAAGGCAGGGGCCATAGGCCCCTGCTGGCAAATGAAAGGCAGGGGCCTATGCCCCTGCTGACCAAAGAAAGGCAGGGGCCATAGGCCCCTGCTGGCAAACAAAAGGCAGGGGCCTATGCCCCTGCTGACGAAAGAAAGGCAGGGGCCATAGGCCCCTGCTGGCAAATGAAAGGCAGGGGCCGATGGCCCCCTGCTGGTGCAAAAGAAAGGCAGGGGCCATGGGCCCCTGCTGGCAAATGAAAGGCAGGGGCCGATGGCCCCTGCTGGCGCAACAAAAAGGGGCAGGGAGGAGGGGCTCGACCCCTCCCCTGCCGTAGCAGAGAGCAGGGAAGAGGGGCCCAGCCCCTCCCCTGCCGTACGGAAGTAGGGAGGGGGCTCCGCCCCTCGCCTGCCGTACGAAAGCAGGGAGGAGGCTCAGCCCTCCCCTCCCTGTGCAACGAAGAACCGAGGGGGGGGAGGAATGGGAGAGAGAGAGAGAGAGAGACGGAAAAAAAAGGGAGAAGAAGAGGAGGGAGAACGTACCTGGTGGTCGGCGGCGGCGGCGGAGAGAGGTCGCAAATGGCGGCAGCAGACGAGCGAGGGAGAGTCGGGAGGCGGTGAGGGAGAAGAGACAGCGAGGGGGAGGGTTTCGTATTTGAAACCCCCCCCTGCCTTATCTTTTTAAAGGCACGAGGGAGGCGGTGCCTCCATTGGGTCCGGGTCGGGTCCGGGTCCGGGTCCGGATCCGACCCGAATCCTAACCATTTTTTTTTTTTTTTTTTTTAACGGGTTGTTACATCCTACCCTCCTTAAAAATAATTTCGTCCGCGAAATTTTTATTCCTTACACTGGTCAAAATACAAGTCAGGGTATTTTTCCCTGATATCCGACTCGGGCTCCCATGTACATTCATTTATTCCATGGTGTTGCCAACGTACTTTTACAAGAGAAATCGTCTTCGATCTGAGCACTTGGTCTCGACGGTCAACGATTGCCACTGGTCTTTCCTCGAACGTCAAGTCCTTTTGGATATCCACATCATCATAATGAATGATGTGTGATGGGTCGTGAACGTATCTTCTCAGCATAGATACATGGAAGACGTCGTGGATCTGAGCGTACTGAGGAGGCAGCGCAACACGATAAGCCGCCTCACCGAT
>NW_028323696.1:0-33665 GCF_984573655.1 Nuphar pumila | reverse complement strand
TAGCAAATCAAGTATCGTTGGTAATGTATTTATGCCTAGTTTGTTTGTTCTTCTTTATATTTTTTCATAATCTTTCATTTTTTGGGTAAAAAATAAGTGGTAAAGTCTGTAGCAAATCTTGGATGCAATACTTAGACACATATTTAAGAGAAAATTTAAATATTTGAGAGAAAAATCACATATTTAGGAGGAATTTTGCATATTTAAGAGGAAGATCGTGTATTTAGGAGAAAATTCGCATATTTACAAATTTTTGTTGAACATTCATTGTTCTCAGATATGTATCTCTCTGATTCAACGTTGAAAACATATATTTTTAAGTTGTTGGAAAGTTAAGATACATGTCAATAAGTTTTCTATTTTGAGTCAGAACTGAAAACCCCTCTAAGGTTCTCGTTGGAGTTACAAAATTGGAAACGAAACATGCTTTGTAGACTGGAACAACCAAATAGTCTAACTTTTAAAGGATGTTTCTCTCCAACCACTCATTAGATCATGGTAACCTTGGTGGCATTGGAAATATAACACCTCGATATGCCTCTATTCTTTTTATTATGTTTTTGGGTTTCTAGTATAAATGGCTAAAAAATAGTATAGAATAATTGGGATAGGAATAACCATGCTTGTTCAGCTCTTGTTTTAAGAATGTTGTCAGGGTTGTATCTCGTTCGTAGTTTTTCTGCAAATCAGGTATCGTTGAAAAGGTATTTTTGTGTAGTTTCTTTATCCTTTTATTTAGTTTTATGGAATATGGTGCACACCGACAATAAGTCAGTTCGTGATCAAGACATCGAAATAAAATTCTATTGCAAAAGCAGTCAAAGTGAAATTTTATGGAATATGACAATGACTGATACTACTAGAATTTGACTTAGTAGGTCACTAAATTTGAAAAAACTGATTAACAGAGAAAACACATAAAACAAAAATATCTTTCCAACGAATCAATAATTGTAATTTTTTGATATCGGGGTGCCATGATATGGTATGAATAACCGGTTTGAATGATGCACCAGAAATACAGTCACTCGAATGACTGTACTCTTTGTTCAGATCTATTTTTGGTGACTGCAAATACAAAATCTGTCAGCGGACTGAACACTGGAAATATAGGAGAGTTCATTAGATTTTCAACAAATCTAAGTAAGCACAAAATAGACCTATATCTACGAAGATACACTCTGATTATCAGGACTGGGTCAGACAAACCAAAATGCATAAACACACATCAAGCACAAATGCACAAGTTTTGATTTTCAATTTTAATTTTTTGGTGGTTAAAATTTGACCTGCACAAAAAATATACTTCCAATGGTGATTTATCAAATTTTCAACTGCCCTTTCTCTGAAACCCAACTCCGGTTAGACAATGCTCAACTCAAACACGAAAGATAATCAACCACACAAGCTTTCAAGAAAATAACTTAACAAATCTGTATTCATTCAAAAGACATGCATGTTTCAAATATGGTGCAACACAATCCAACTCTAACAATGAGATGACAGATTTAAGAAGCAATAACAACATCCACAACACAAATTTAATAGAGCAATTGGGTTTTAGCCAAACTGATGGAGACAAAAATTGGCCAGTTCAAGCCACAAACATGTTTCTTCAATTCTAGTGGTCACAAGATAAGAAGTGTAATCTAAAATTGCCACCAAGGAACACATGCAACATTATGGGTCACGAACAGTAGCAGAGATGCACTTAAAACAACAATGGTGGATGCCCTTCATGTCCATCACGATACCATGAGGATGGAAGGCATCCTACTCGGTTCCTCCAAGCTCGAATACTCCAAGTTTGGCTCAAAACACAAAAATTGCCATTCTTTCTCCAAGTTTCTTCTCAAAACTTTTGCAAAATTCTTCAAATTGTTGTACATATATTGTATTTGAATCGTTATACCAGATAATGTCCTTAAGTGATTTACACAATGACATCTATGTCGGAGACAACGATTTACCTTTGCTACAAATAACAATCCAACTTATTGACGTGTTTAGTAAAATTAATTTTTATTTCAACCCAGAGAGATTTACATAATTTGTCTGTTATATGTTCAAACCACAAACTCATCATTTATAAAAGAAATGTCACTTCGTCTATTCTTTACTGACGAAGCAAAGCGAAGCGACACCCTCCTAAACTTGTGCGACCTGTCATTCATTTATAAAGGAAACATCGTTTCACATACCGCTCATTTTAAAAAAGCGCACACAAATAAATTGCATTGCACATTAATTAAAAAACATCATTTCATTTGCCTTTTGCAAAAATGAATTATAATTGATTGCAAGTCAATCAATATCAAGCAACAATATGCCTTTGTTTGTCTTTCTCAATGAAATCGATTTGTATTTATGAAGTTACCTCGATTTGTATCGCTGAAGTTACCTCAATTTATACTTTACTAAGTCTAAACATTGTGTTGATTTGTTTGTTGTTTTTCTTTTCTGCCTTTTATGAATCAGTCATTTTGTAAATCGCGATAGGACATATCATTCATATAGACAAAGCTCTTAAAGGCAAATCGTAATAGGATATTCAAATGGATTTAGTGGGATGAGATGTATTTGATTGTCAGATGGGTTTAGGTAGGGGAGTGATTGGATTGGGTTGGATGTGAGACCTATTTAGCTCTCATCAAATTTAAACCCAATCTAAACTATTATATATAGAGAGAGATACAAATTTACATATATATATTTTAATTAAATTTATTTGGGTCTCAAATGAACCCAAAAGTTATTATATTTAAGTATGATCCATTTGGAATTTAGATAGATCAAAAACTTATTATATTTTAGTAAAATTCACAGTACACTAAAATGATTCATTTAGATCATAAGTGAATCCAATTCTTTTTTTCTTAAGTAGGAGTTATTTGGACCTCGAATTGAATTCAGATTTAAACAAATTCATTTTACCTTCATGAGAACCATTTAGGTCTCAGGTAGATCCAAAAGCCTTATTTACTTACTGGAATCCAATTGGATCTCCAAATGGGTCTAAATGTTAATATACATAATGAGATCAAATTGAGTCTTTAAGTAGATTCGATATCTTATTTTCTTAGTAGGATCCAATTTGGTCTCTAAATGGATCTAAAATACTTTTACATTAGATTAGATTTATTTGGGTCTTAAACGGATCCAAATCTCTTATAGGTCCAGTCCAAACCCTGATCTGAGTCTAAACTATTTCCATATCCATGATGGTCATGTATTGTATCTAAGCCAAACCATTGATTATGATGTATTATAACTAAATACTCATATTTTTTGTAAATGAATGTGGTTGTAAATCACATCGATTTGTAGTTATGAAGTTACCGCGACAATGATATGTCTTTGTGAACGAAATCAATTTGTATTTATAAAGTTACATTGATTTGTATCATTGAAGTTAACTCGATTTGTTCTTTACTAAGTCTAAACATCGTCTCGATTTGTTTATTGTTTTTCTTTTTTTACCTTTTATGAATCAGTCATTGTGTAAATCGCGATATGACGTGTCGTTCACTTAGACAAAGCTCGTAAAGGCAAACCCAATCTAAACTATTATATATATATATATACACATTTACATATATATTTTTTAATTAAATTTATTTGGGTATCAAATAAACCCAATTTTTTTTTATTTAAGATGATCCATTTGAAATATAGATAGATCCAAAACTTAAACCATAAACCCCAAACCCCAAACCCCAAACCCCAAACCCCAAACCCTAAAGCCTAAAGCCTAAACTACAAACCCTAAAACCTAAAACCCTAAACCCTAAAACACTAAACACCAAACCCTAAACCCTAGACCCTAAACCCTAAACCTTAAATTCTAAAACCCTAAACCCTTAAAACACAAAAACCTAAACCCTAATCGTGATAGGGCATATCATTCTTATAGACAAAGCTCGTAAACACAAATCATGATAGGACAAATCATTTTTGCTTTATGTTCATGGGTGTACAGATCGTGATAGAACACTTCTTCTATAAAAAACAAATCGCGATCTCTTATAGAACTGATTGCAAGCCAATCGGTATCAAGCAAATCGCGATAACATGTAGCCTTTATACGTACAAATCCTTTCAGCCTTTTATCATTTTTTGTGTAAATCACGATAGGAAGAAAGGTCGTAAAAGTAAATCATAATTTCTGTAGTACACAACGCTAAATGCTTCTTCAATTTTTTTTTATGAAGGCCGAACATTACAACAATTTATTCAGTAGCACTTGTGTGTTGAACTTATTAAAAAAAGAATTATATATTTATAGAATGTCACATTACAAAAAAGAATTATAGAATTACAACAAAGAATTATAGAATTACAATAAATAATTATCGGGATACAAAAATCACATAATGTTTATTCAGTAGCACTTGACGACTCAGATGGACTATGATATACAAATCGTCTCTTTCTTTTTCTTGGTGGACTCTCTTTTCTCGGTGGCCTCTTGGTTTCCTCGAACTTATTCAAACCACTGGTAATCATCTCTACCAGTGTACCATATTGTGATCGCATTTATCTCTCCAAATTCTGCACCTACTTCCGTAACTCCTTATTCTCTCTCTCCAACATCTCTAACCTTGTGACAGAGACTACCTTCTTTTTTGTGAGTTGTGTTTGCTCCTCACCGTGTACTACAACTGAGGGAATCGTTGTTGTAGGCAGAGGGACACAATGAACATTTTTTCTATGCTGGGAGATGACATGTTGGGGGACGGGAGGGATGCATGGGTTCCCAATATTTTCACGTTGCTTCTTCTCAATCTCCAGATTTTGATGCATGGGTTCCTAATATTTTTTAAAATAGTTGAGGTCATATTGTCGTTCTTTATAATCATATGCTATGTTACAAACACCTCATTTGTTCCAGCTATCCAATTGTTTCCTAAAGTGTTCGTGCTAATTCTCGTTCCTGACCCCACCACTATTCATCTTCCTTCTCACTTCCACAAGCTGCTTTGGGGTAGACTATCCCAAGCCAGCTTACAGGAGAACTTGACTACCATGCTGCAACTTGGCTTCAGATTTGCTAAATAGCCAAATATTGCAGCCAGACAGTCTCGCAGCCTCAGCAATAACCTCTTGGTCCTCGTCCTCCCCATCTTCATACAGTCTCCACACAACCTGTACATTGGAGATTATGGTTTAGGTATAGGCATAATTATTCATGCTAATGAATGCTAAATATTAAAATGATTTATAATAACGAGTGCTAAATATATTACAACGATTGTTGCTAATGAATGTTTTGTATTAAAATGATTTACACTAATGAATGCTAAAACGATACCGCTTTGTACTAACGAAGACAAAATCATTCAACGATCATTACTTAAGAATGCTAAAGATTATAACGATTTACACTAATAAAAGTTAAATACTAAAGCGATAACGATTTATACTAAGGAATACAAAATCCTGCAACGATCATTACTTAATAATGTTAAACATTAGAACGATTTATACTAATGAATGCTAAATGCTAATACGATAATGATTTGTACTAACGAAGACAAAATCCTACAGTGATGATTACTTAAAAATGCTAAACATTTCAAAGATTTACACTAATAAAAGTTAAATGCTAAAGCAATAACGATTTGTACTAAGGAATACAAAATCTTATAAGCAATCATTACTTTAGAATGTTAAACATTAGAACGATTTATACTAATGAATGCTAAATGCTAATGCGATAATGATTTGTACTAACGAAGACAAATTCTTGCAGCGATGATTACTTAAGAATGCTAAACATTTCAACAATTTATACTAATGAATGATAAATGCTGAAACGATTATAAACGATTTTAAACCATTTACCTCATTTAATTGCAGACCATCTAAAATGAACTTAGCATTATCCTCCTTGACATTTATTGTAGCCTATCGGTCGATCTTGGAAAAACCATAAATCGCAGGGCCACACTGAGGACAAAAGGCGACAATATGCTCTCATGCTCAGGCCTACAAAAATAATATATTAGTAAGACTATAACCTTCAACGACATTAGTCTATAACTACCAAATATGTAATAAATAATTACCTTAACAAATGGCTAAAACCCTTCGACGGTTTTTGTACCCTTACTCACACTGTAAAGTTGACTGCATAAGAATGCAAGAATAGTAGCACCCCCTGCATAGTTGTCTACTTCATCGAAGTCTTTCAAGAACTGCAGCCACAGGTAACTTAACCTCGAACCAGACAAATCCGAAAATAGAGTAAGTCCAAAAAAATAAAGAAGGAAGCTGCGCAACTCTTGGTCAGCTCTTTCAGATGCACATGTAGCAGACCGGCCTTCCCATTTATTACGAAAAGAAGAAACTTTCATTAATGTGAAATTGCTTTCACCAAAAATACATTGACCCCAATCCTCCATCGACATTCCTAGAAGGGTCGTGCACTTGTCCCTTGCATTATAGTTTGAATCTCATGCTAGGACAACAATTCTATGGCACTTAAGACCCGTAATTTGTGGCACATCTTCTAGGGTCATGGTGATCTCAAAAGAATCAAACTGGAATGTGTTCATCTTATGATTTCACTTATTGACCGGGTGGGTCATAGTGTTCCAACACGAGAAAGCCACTGAAGTGCATATTTCATAATTGATCATTCTGATATTCACTCAGATGTCCATATTACGACAGAACTGCAGGCCACTGACACCGCCCTTTGAGCTTTTCACCTGGCGCTCTACTTATCTTCTGACCTCTGTGTAGCACAAAATAACATATTATTTGTACCAAATCAAAATTACTCTCATTTGTACTTTTACATGTCGCTATACACAGTAATTCCTATATATAATAATCGTTGCACACTCGCTATCACTGTAATCATATACACAATAATCAATATCAAAGTAATCGCTATACGTACTAATCGCTATACATAGGTCACAATAATCACTATACATAGTAATCGCTATCACAGTAATCACTGTACATAATAATACCTATCACAATAAATCATTACGTAATCGTTATATGTTACATATAAACAGATTCAGATATCCTTCAAATTTGGATATTTATCAGATTTGATAGCAAAATCAGAATCGAATTATACTCGAATAGTTTTAGCTTATCAAATGCAACTGAACAATCAAATTTGGTCGGATATAGGATCAAAAATATGATTCACTGAGTGGCAGTTGTGCCAGAGAATGATGTTAAGGCACTTTATGCATTTGAGAAAGGAGGTGAGACGGCCTTTGTATTTGCATTGAAAACTGGATTTAGCAACTACCACCTCATAAAATGGTAGATGCCAAATCCAGAAATGGACTGCTGCCACTTTGTCAAATGCATAAACTCCCTCCAACTACCAGTTCCCATATGGAGACTTATTTCACATTCTTAAGATCGAAATATCATCAAGAGGGCATTTATTGCATCCCCACCCAAGGGAAGCCACTTCTTGAAGGGACGCATGAGAAAAAGTTCTTTCCCATGGGGGGAAGGTGTGAACCAGTGTTGTCGATATTGGCCTGAATGTCGATGCACCAGAAAATATTGACCTGAATTGGCTATTTTTTAATAAAATGTAAAAAATAGATTAAAATTAATTTTTTTTATTATTTTAATGGCTTTAACATGTGTCACGTTCTGATTGACATAATATTTTTTAATTATTTTTTGGCCAATTCAGAATAATTCACTTGAGAATGGATATTGGAGGATTCACCTGAATCATTGGGCCAAACGATACAAGTCCGATTCCGATACAGACAACAGTGGTGTGAACCCATTTTGACAGGAAAGATGCTTGTTTGCCTTTATTATGTAAACACCACCACATGTTTTCCATGGAGATGTTTGTTTCACCTCCCTTAGTAAAAGTTCTCTTTCCTACGAAAGAATGTCTCTTTCATCCCCCCCCCCCGAAAAGAAAGCAATATCCATGCTTGAACAAAGAAGAGAGTGCGAATAGGCCAAGGGATTAAGCTTTCTATTATTTCATCACAATTCCAGCAATGAACATTGCATACACAAATATGATCATGGAAAATATTTAGGTGTATGCATGGCTGATCAGACCGACAAAAGGAGAAGGAAAAAAAAAACACCCAATATAACCCAAAAAAGGCAAAAAACTCACATCAGCAAAATCATATCAAAACACGAGCCATTCTGCTATGTTCTTCTAGTCTTCAATCAAAGACAAACTGGAAAGGGTTTTCCTACAAACAAAACAGAGAATTCTTTTGACGAAGACTGCACAGAGCAAGAAATGTAAGGCCACACAACTTGCTTCCAAAACCAAATCAACCATCAATTGCAATTACGATCCCGTTACTGCTGCACTAATCTCCACACACGAATGCATGCATCTTCACCAGAGCTTACAACAGTGCAATCATCATTGAAAACTAATCCATAAACACCTCCCAAGTGAGCACCCTTTATGGTTATACGACTTGAAGCTGGCTTATCAACTTCATATATAATTATGCTTGTGTCTAGAGATCCCGTAGCAACCATTGTGCTATCAGGAGACCAAGCCACACAATTTATACGAGCAGTATGGTACAACATGTTCTTAAGCTTAACCTGCAGAAGATAGTCAACTGGTTAGTGAGACAAATGTTCAGGAAGTTAAAAATCAAACCTTGGTAATTAACATTACATTTCTAAAAAGGATTAATGCGGAAGGGAAAGGAAGAAAGAGAGATGGACTGTGCAAATGGGAACCAAAAAGTTAGAAGTATGAACAACTTAAATATAGTGACAAAATCTATCAAAAATAAAGAAAAAAAAAACATGGATGAAGCATGACAGCCTTCCACTACTTTAATGTGTGTAAAAAGAATTTAGGAAACAAAAAGAAAATTAAAAAACCATATAGGATTTACATTGTGCCTGATAAATTAAACCATGGCATTTTGCTATGTCACATGGGTGCGGGTGCGGGTGCGGGTGCGACACGGGTGCGGCACAATTTCAAAAATTTTGGACACGGGGACTCGGCTATATATATATATAATTCTAGTAAACAATTAAAATTAAGTAGCCAAAACTATGACCTTAATTTTTTCGAAAGTTTCAATTTGGCATTCCCATTTCTTTATGGTAGTTCTTAAGCTAGCTTTTCTAATACTTGTGAAACCAGTATTTTTTTAAACTGGAAAAGCATTTATTTAGCTATCTCAAATGGTTGGGTTACCTTTTATCGTGTTTTATACATATTTTTACATAAGTTGTGACTTGTGAAACAGTCACACAGACTGTGCACACAGTCTGTGCAATGCAGTCTGTGACTGTGCAGACTGTGCACAGTCACACAGACTGTGCACAGTCACACAGACTGTGTGCAATGACTGTGCAGTTGCAGTTGCACAGTCTGTGACTGTGCAACTGCATGCATTGCACAGTCTGGTTATATATTAAAAAAAAGATATATAAAAATTGTTTTTTTTTGTTTTTTGTCTTAAAAATGGACATTTTTGGACTCGGTCAAAGTTGACCGAGTCCAAAATGTGGACGGACGCGGCCTGGACTCGTTGACCGAGTCTGACTCGGCGTTGACCGAGTCCGGGCCGAGTCCGAAGCCGCACCCGTGTCGGGGCGTGTCGACTCGGGTGCGGCACCTCCCTAGCCGAGTCTGTGTGACATAGGCATTTTGTAGTCTAGGAAAACAAGGGTAATTATAATACCGCACACAAGGCCGTAAATGCTTAAGAATTTTCAAGGTTTTTGGATCTAGAATGCCATTGACATACAATAGAATGAATGTCTACTACATTTTTCATAACAGGGATATTACGCCGAATCAATTCATTCTAGGTCTTGATTGCTTTGTCACCTTCTCATGAAAATCCAGAACATGCAATTAATAGCAAAGTACACCATTATTATCAAAACTAGTATTTGTCTTATGCACCACAATTTGCTTTGTAATCCCATTGTTGCTTAAAGCTAAACTTATGGTCCCCAATAGTAATATTCCTGCTTATTGCTGATCTCCAATCTTTACTGAGCTCCTCCTTTTCCCAGTTCCTTCAACTTGCTTCATGTCAAATTTTTTGTGTTCTGTAATTTCAAACAGCTTGTAACATGCCCATTCTATCCCTGACAATGCTCATCTTTCTGTTTAATTAACTCTTAAGGACAAGATGTAAGGATACGTGGCATTTCTTCAATATGTGTTTTTATTTTTGCTTTACGTAACATGCATTAGTATTGTATCATTGTCATCAATGACTCGTGTAATTGATTTGTAGTACCAGTTGGAGTCACACTATCTCAACCGGGCCATATTCAGGCAAACCTAGCTTGACTAATAAAAAAAAATTAACTCAATCCTAGTGAGGATTAATCTATTATGAGAGATCATCCCATGTGATTAATGAGTTGGGACATCAACCTGTTGTAGTTAGAATATTCATTTTCTCTTTCCTATTTCATTGAGTCAAATTGAAATGACAAAAATTGACACAGAATTAGAGCAGCCATGACGAAGTGATCTATTAATCTCATCTTCATGCTTTTTCCTCTAATCTTCTAACCTCTTTCTTCTCTATGGATTTAATATTTTTCAGAAGATTTCTTTGTTTTGAATGTTAAATTTTAAAACACTTACTGGAATCATAGGCAGATCTGACTGTTAGCTTTGAACAAATCTGGAATCTAACTTGTTTTTTGGTCCCATAGGCTTGGGTGAAGGGGATAAATGGATTGGTACGTGGAAATGGTAGCTCTATCTCAGCTGGTGGTGTGGTTGGCTGGAACCAAATAATCAAATCTTCAAGGAAGTACGACCTTGCAAAGGGGGGTGATTGAATTGGTAATTAAGTTTATGGTTCAAATCAAGCTTGCAAAGGGGTCAAGCTGAGGTTCCAGACAGACTTATGGTCCAGGGATGTAACTCTTGCTGAAAGATATCCACCGTTTTTTCACATAAACAGAGATAACAGCATACTTGTAAGTGAATGTTGGAAAGGAAGAGCTAGTTAGTTCACTGAATTCAGAAGGAATTTCAAGGAGCAAGAGGTAGAAGATTGGTTTTGGTTATGGCTATTGGATTTTTAGGCCCATGGAAAATTTCTGACAGCGAGAATTCCTTATATGGAAATGTGACGGATGTGTTATGTTCTCTATAGCTTCATTTAGCCATGCTTTTGGCTGTAAAGATGTAGACCACTTTCCAAATGACACCGTCCAGGGTTTCCATCCCTCTCCTACAGCCAAGATATTTGTGTGGCTCTTAGCACTTGATAAGGTTAATAACCAGTGCAAATTGAAAGACAAAAGTTTCCAGCTTGCAAGTACTTGCTACTTCTGTTTCGATGAGAACGAAACAATTGAGCATTTGTTTTGGTTTTATCCAGCATTTCAGTGGTTGTTCAAACAAGCTTTGGATTGTGCCAATAAAATGGCCAGATGGGGATTTAGCTTGGATTGGTCGGAATAGGACTGGTGGTTAAGAATCTTAATTTGATCTATTCTGTAAGCTTGTTGAAATATTTCTTATCCCCTGGCTTAAATTATTTCTCTTAGACAAAAAAAAAGGATTTACATGGTTTGCAAAGTGTTATAATGTGCATCTCCCTCGCATACTGTCTGTAGACTCTGTACATACACCAATTCTTGTTTTCTTTTTGTTATGTGTGTGTGCTTGTGTTCAAGGATTGATACACACACACACACACACACACACACACACACATATATATATATATATATATAGAGAGAGAGAGAGAGAGAGATGGTACCTCTCGAGTGACATGGTCCCATACAACAGCTTCTCGATTGAGATCACCAGAAATAAACATAGAGGCATCTGGGGAGAAACGAATGATGTTAATAGCACCACGATGCTTCTCAAGGACTGACTCTTCAGTGAGAGTGTCCCCATTGACAGAATAGACGTGGAGTTTCCCATCTTGGCCACCAACAATGGCCTCACTTCCATCAGGTGAAATTGCAGATGCCGTCACAGCAAACCCAAGATTCAGAGTTGACAACACTTTGGATCCACGAAGCATGATTACTCCTGAATCAGTTGAAAGCAATGCCAGCTCGGGCTTATCAAGTGCAATATTTAAGTCCTTTGGTTGTGCACCAATATCAATTTGTTCTTCATCACCACACTGATCAGCATGCAGCGGAATTCTCCTTACCTGTAAAATTTTGGGAAAAGGATCATCTCTTGTAGCAAAAGCAAGTTGAACATATTGTACATAGCTACAGTTGTTGTACAGTCAGCAAAATATAAGCCCCACAGCAGGATATCATCAATTGGAATTTGGCAGGTAGATTAAGAAATTGTTCCTTATTAAAGGAATATGCTATTCATCAGACTTGGTGAGCAATACTACCGTGTATTGAACTTTTATAATTGGCTGGAAAGCTTTCCAGACAAGAATATATGGACTATCCCTGATATTTACTATCCGAACATCAAAGAAGAGGACCAAATATTTGGAGAACACCTGATAAAATCATCAAATTGGACTAGGACAATATAACTTAAAAACGAGGAGAAAATCTCCAACCGAATAGCCTTTGGAAATCTTTCACATGTTATTGCCATTAGACATACTAGCGAGCACAGACATGCTCCCAGTCTATGCCACAGGGACTCACCAAAGAGGCCTCTGCACCCACGTCGACGCGACGCGGGTGTGGCACCCAATTCGGTCAACCCGCACCCAAGGTTATCATTGTCCAAAATGGACTTGGTTAACTTTGTCCATTAAAAAAAGGGACAGGGCTCGATAATGGGTAAGGGTACCTCGAGCACCCCCCTCCCCCCCCAATTAAAAAAATAAGGGGGTACCTCGAGAAGGGGTAAAGAGGGATGGGGCTTGAGAATGGGGTACCACGAGAAAGGGTAAAGGGGTGGTGTTAAAATATATATATATATATATATATATATACCCTCTTGTGTGACAATCAAAGTGCTATCAACATGTGATTCAATCCTATCTACCACAGTCGTGCCAAACATATTGAAATTGATCAACATTTTGTAAGACAAAAGGTTGAAGAGAAGGAAATTGAACCAGAATACGTGCGGACTGCTGATCAAGTTGTTGACTTGTTTACAAAAGGACTTATCAAGGACAGATTTTGGATGTTCATGGTCCAAAACCATGTACAACTGGAGGGGGGGTGAAAAGATACTGTCATTTAGTATAAGGTCTGGAACTCAGAATCCAGACCCAATTCCTTTCATTTTAAACACATGCTCATTAATGTTTTATTAATGGCATGCTGTAATTTTATCATAACATGTAATGGGTATTTTCATACCCTAGCTATTGTATTTGTGTGTATTTAATCAGAGAAGCAAAAATGAATACCCTGATTAGGGATTTTTGCTGCAGCCACGTTCTCTCTCCCCATGTTGTGCTGTTGCTTGTAGATGAAGAAAGGAACCCATGATTTCTATCAAGGCGGGTTGACCCGTTTATTAAACGGGTTAGTTTAAGCCCAACCTAAACCCGCCTAAAAGGCGGGTTGGCGGGTCGGGTTGGGAGGTCGTGTCAGGTTTTGCCACCCCTAATCTCAATATTTGTCATATTTTATGACAAAATCTTTGCAGTTTGTAGTTCTACTTTTAAAGGCAGTGACATTTTTTATTGATAAAAATATAATTTACAATCAAGCTCCTTTACCACCAGAGAAAATTATTAACACTATCACAGTTCACTATACATGGAGTTCACAAAACTATACTAGTCATCAATAACTTCACTTTTCATATTCTTTATATATTTTATATTTTTCACTCCATTGTTCTCTAAAATGCCAAAATTACTTCTGTAATATCACATAAGGGCATTTTATGAAGCACATTCTTGTGCCATTTCTATATTGAGGGATCTAACATTTCTCCATCAACGCAAGATTTCATTTTCTTGTTATTCAATTGCAATGAACATCTAGTCAGTCTTTTCCCTCAAGACATGTTTTATTTAGAACACAAGATCTTGTTGGCTTACTATGCCTGACTCAACATTGAGTAGTAATTTTAGCTAGTGTGTAAATTGCCTACCCCATCAAGGTGCAAGATTGAATTGAAATATATTCATTTCAGTGATCATATTGGATAATAGAAAGACACATCATCATGTTCTCCAGCCTAGTTGCAATCATAAGTCATCAAGAAAATCAGCTTCAAAAAGATGGTGCAAGCACACAAACCACAAGATATAAAAATAAAGGCAACTACTACATGTACATGAAGAAATGGTGCTACCTTGTTATCAAAGGCAAATGTGGTGAGCTCTCCTTCCACCACTGCAAAACATTTAATTTGAGAGTTCTCCCTTCTCTGTAACCTTCCTGCACATCCAACTCCTTGCATCCATCGGACAATCACCCCATCATAACTGCTAGATAGAATAATATTCTGGCTGCCTTCAGAGGTGACTGCCAAACCAGTGACGCTCTTCATGTGCCCAGAAAATGATACTGGCATCTTTTCTAGGTCATTGGCTGAATATATACTAATAGTGCCACCAAGGGAAACAGTGACAAGATGATTATTCTGCCACAGGCAACCAACTAGCATTCCATCCAGTCCAGAATCAGATGAAGTAAGTGTCTTCTTCACCTTACCGTTTCCATTTTCATCAATCTCCCACACTTTTGCACTTTTATTTGCAGACACTGTTAGCACCTGAAACAGCAGGATAAGCTTTCGCAGTAAGATATGAGAGTTGGCTACTAGAGAAATAAATATATAAAACAAATAATGAATAGGTATCTTTCTGTTGAGTCACACCAAAAGAAAAAATCATAATCAGCAAGTGCATTCTCTTTGAAGACCTAAAAATAAGAAAAAACAATGTATCAAATATTGCATTAACACTTTCCTTTAATACACCTGTAAAATTGCAACAGGCAATTCAGTCAAAACCAGAAATCCAGCAGTAGCCGATGTGATTCGAAGCTAACAAGGAAAATGAAGGGCTTTTCACCATCTCTATTTCTCATAGTGACATAATCACTTCAACAGATTAAGTTTGCAAACTAAAGGCTATTAAGATACAGCATACAATGCAAACTACTTGTCTTAGATGTTCAAATGATATAACCCAAATATTGTTAAGATATATATATATACATATATATATATACTTGTATATATATTATGTACTTTAAAGTTAAGTCAACTGTGGTTGACTTAGACTAGTTGTTGGACTGCTGGTCCAACGGCTAGAAATCTAGCCATTGGACTAGGTCCAACAGCTAGTCAAACTAATGTGGACTCCCTTTTTCTCTCCTTTAATCTCTTTTCTTCCTCCGTTTCTCTATAAATATGGGTGCCTTTGTAAGGTAAGAGAGTGATGGGTAGTTTTAAGCTTCTTGTGTGTTTTTTAGTGTATTGTAATGATGATTAAAATGTATTTTTCTTTGTATTTTTAATGTTCTTTATTAATGAAGTTATTCATTCACATTCTATTGTGTTTTATTTTAGTTATTACGTTTTTATCCAAATGCATTGTGTTTTTATTCTTGGAGTTCATTATAGAGTGCATTGAGGTCCATGCCATTTTGTGACATGGTATCAGAGCAAGGCATCATGGTCTTGAAAAAGATTCGTATTAATGAATAGCATGGATTCGAGGATTTTGCATTCCGGTATGTATCTTTAGCTTTTCTATCTTCATATGTATGGTAGGTGTTTTGAAAGGGTTATATTAAAAATGAATGTCTTCTTTTGAAATTAGAATATGTAGAAATTGTTAGAAGTCAAGCACCTTCGACCAAATCTTCATCCACAGCAGAAGAGAAAGGGATTTGCAAGAAGGAGAGGCGGCAATGACTGACATGATTCTCAATGAGAGGTTGTGCCCTATATTCAATGTTATATATATGATACAAGTTGGATTGGGTCTGTCAACCCAGACCCGATAATACCAACCATGTAAATACAATACAAAAGAATCATTTTGGGTCTAGAACTAGACCTGTACACTACATTCTCAATACCCTCCTTCAAGTTGTGCATGGTTTTGCAACATGGACAACTTGTTCTTCAAGAACCAAAAACGCATATTGGTACGGCCCTTAGTGAACAAATCTGCCACTTGGTCAGCCGTAGGAACATAAGTAGGTGCAACTTCTCTATCTTCAATCTTTTGCCGAATGAAGTATTGATCAATCTCTATATGCTTTGTGCGACTATGGTGAATAGGATTAAAAGCAATTTGTATGACACCTTGATTATCGTGCAAGAGAGTGGTGGGTAGCATAGATTCTCCAACTTCAGTCAAAAGATGTCTCAGCCATGTGGCCTTTATTGTAGGAGCCACCATAGATCGATACTCAGCTTCAATACTAGATCGTGCAAATGCACGTTGTTTCTTGTTACTCTACGCCATCAAGTTCCCATCAAGAAAAGCACAATATCCAGAAACCGACTGCCTGTCATCTGGAACTCCAGCCCAATCTGCATTTGTGTATACATCCAGTCGATGTTGCTCCCCTTTAGTCTTGGATTGATGATAAACTAGACCATCTCCAAGAGTTCCTTTTAAATATTGAAGGATTCTCTTGACAACATTCATATGCTTTGTTCGTGGGTCATGCATGAATTGTGAAACTTGATTCACTGCATACACAATGTCTGGTCTAGTGAAGGTGAGATATTGGAACATACCCACAAGACTCCGATATTTCTTGGAATCTTCATATGCTTCCCCATCCCGGGATCCGAGTTTATGATTAAGGACACTAGGGGTGGATAGAGGTTTATAATCCTTCATGCCTGCCTTATCCAACAAATCCAAAGTATATTTGTGTTGGGTTAGTGAAGTGTTTCATCCTGTCGATCCACCTCAACCCCTAAGAAATAACGCAAAACCCCCAAATCTTTCATCTTAAACTGTCGACTCAATAAGATCTTGGTAGCTTCTATGTGTTCATCGGAGTTCCCAGTAATAATAATATCATCCACATATATAAGAATTAAGGTGCGTGCCTGACAATCTCGAAAAATAAAAAGCGAATGATCAAGATGAGATCGAACCCATGTCTCTGAACTTCAATAGAGAAACTATCAAACCATGAGCGGGAGGCCTGCTTTAGCCCATAGATGGCTCTTCGTAGCTTGCAAACATGTGTGTTGGGGCTATGTTTGGTATAACTAGAGGGTTGCTCCATATACACCTCTTCCTTGAGAGTGCCATGCAAAAAATACATTTTTGACATCAAGTTGACTTAGAGTCCATCCATACTGAACTGACAAGGACAGAACTAATCGAATAGTTTCCATCTTGATCACAGAACTAAATGTTTCGGCATAATCTTGCCCGTATTCTTGAGTGAACCCTTTCGCTACTAGCCTCACCTTATAGCGTTCAATGGATTCATCGAGTTTATACTTGATTTTATAGACCTATTTAGATCCTACAACATTCTTGTTCGATGGTCTAGGAACAATCTCCCAAGGCCCACACTCATGTAAAGCTTTCATTTCCTCATTCATGACCTCAACCCATTTGATTGACGTAGATGCTTGTGAGAAACTGATAGGTTCATCATGCTTTTCAATCTGGGAGATGAACAGTTGTAAGTCTGTAGAGAAGTTGTCATAACTTACCCATCTTTCAATAGGATGGTGAATCCTCTCAAGCCTCCTGGGTTGCACAATAGGTCGTTGAACTTTGTCTTTATTTCACTGCACATAGGTAATCCCTTAAAACTTTGTAACATCTGAAATGACAGGCATAGTAATATCTTGTGTGTTTGTCGACATTTCCTTTTCTGGGTGTACAACTGTACTATTTTGTTCTGCAGATAGTGTATGACATGAGGGTACGTCATGCATCACCATTTGATCAAGCACCTCAGCAACAAGCCATGGCTGATAACTTTTAGCATCCTTACAGTGTCCCTCTGTACTTCCTGAATCATCAGTATGAGTCTCGTCAAACACGACATTCCATGAAACTCTGATGCGACTGGTAGTGGAGTCATAGCAGTGATATCCTCTATATTGATCAACATATCCAACAAACCTACACCTGCATGCCTTTTTCTGAAACTTATCACGTTAAGAACTGTCAATATGAACATAGCATATGCAGCCAAACACTCGCAACTCATTATAGTCAGGATGAACCCCAAATAGTGTAAATAGCGTAAAATAAGGGGATTGATCTGCTAACAATTTCATTGGCAGTCGATTTATGACATAGACAGCTGAATGAAAAACTTTCATCCACAAGTTTAAAGGAATGTGAGTGTTATGCAACATACTCAGCGCACTCTCTACAATGTGCCAGTATTTTCTTTCAGCCGCACCATTTTGTTGTGGTGTGTGTGGAGAAGATATTCGACGACCTATTCCATTATCTTAGAGAAATTCAGTAAATTCCTTTGATAAGTACTCTCATCCACCGTCACAATGAAAATATTGAATTTTAGTTGAAAATTGATTACAAACTAAAGCACAGAATGAGCAAAAAAGCTTGAAAACTTCAGATTTATATTTGATAAAATAAATACAGGTGTATCTAGAGTAACTATCAATGAAAGTAATGTAATAATGATTGCCCAATAAAGAAGACTGCGGGGCATGTCTCCAGACATCAGAATAGACAATTTCAAAAAGCACAAAATCTCTTTGATTTATTGAATGAAATGGAAGAACATGACTTTTACATAATTGACAACGGAAACAAAGAAGAAAATCAGCCTCGACATTCAAACTAGACTGCGGAACAAGTCCACTAGACACAAGCTTCTCAATAAATGAATGATTACAATGACTAAGACGACGATGCCAAATCTCTGGCTTATTACATTGAGATAGACTAAAACAAACTTTTAATGACACTGGACAAACTGGTTGTGAATTTATTGATGCATCATGAACTAGAAGAGACTCCTTGAAGACATACATGTTTCCCTGTCGTTCTCCTTCAACGAGTGTCTTCTTCGTGAGAAGATCCTTTACACATACAGAAAGAGTAAATTCGACAAAAGAATTAGTATCATCGACAAGTTTAGAAACAGAAACAATGTTTTTAACAATACTAGGAGAATGGTAAACATCAGATAAAGGTAATGAGGAATTGGGGAGTAGAAGGAAAATATTTCCAACATGAGAGATAGGATGAAGAACACCATCTCCGGTTTTAATAAATCTTACCAATATCACATGTCACATGTGCAGCAGCCCGGAGTTAATGTACCAAGTCTCCTACTCAGTTTGCTTAAAGCTCAATTCTGAAAGAGCGAAAATCAAAAGATTCTTCACATTTTTCTTTTCATCTCCTTTACGGTCGTCTTCTGCTTGTCCCCTAGTAGAAGGCCCAGCACCATTAAACTTGCCTTTGTTTTGCGGATTATGCCAGCAATTTGCTTTAATGTGCTCCATTTTATTACACTGAAAACATGTCGGGATGTTTATAGGGTTCCCTGGATACAAGTTAGGTGACATGTAGGGTATGGGAAAAAGCCCATGGCCTCCTTGATTACCTCTTCTATGTCCACGCCCGCCTCAAAAGCCCCCACGTCCTCGCCCTAATACTACTCATGTGACAAGTACCTCATGGTTGTTGGAATTCAGGGTCATCTTCTCGCCCCTAATGGTAACTTCATATTGTAGTAGCTTAGTCCGTAGATCTTCAAAACTGGACAATGAAGGGAGGCATAGAAGAGAGGTGACTAACATGTGGTAGTCAGAACCCAGACCATTCAGTGCCTGTTGAACCTTTTCTTTGTTAAGAATTACGCAACCCACCATGGCTAGTTGATATGTAATACTCTTGATTTTGTTCATGTATTATGTCACTGATAAACTCTATTTCTTCAAAAGCTGAAATTCTCTCTTTAAATGCAAAATCCTAGCTTATGAAATCTGTGAATAAGTCTGCGCCAATATTTGCCACAACTCTCTGGCTAAACATTCATCTAGGATGGCCACTAATATCTCATGGGAAAGCATAGAGGTAATGTAAGCCACAACTGCCTGATCTTTTCTTCTTCATGTTACAAATTTTGAATTATGAATCAATTTGTTGGAAACCTCCCCTTTATCATCTCGCTCTTCTTGCAGGACGAATTCTAGTGGTGCATGGATCGTTCCATCAAGATATCCAGAGAGATCCAGACTCTTTATAAAAGGAAAACTTTGTCGCTTCCAGGTCAAGTAGTTATATGAGTTGTCCAAGGAAACTGGAAGGGAGAATCCATGTGAAAGGACAACAAAAGAACACTCTGACCAGCAGTTTGATTTACCAGCAATGTAAATCTGTTTTTTTTTTCTTTTTGCTACGAAAATAATATTGCAGGGAAACAAATAATCAGTAGAACACGACAAATTAATGATCTGAATTTTTTTTTTGTATGGACCGAAACTTTGATTTGGTTTTGGAGAATAAGATTTGACTTGAAAGACAAAAGAGAGATCTAAGTTTAAATGAAAACACAAATCTGATCTGATACGATCAGATTTGATTTAACGCTGCTGAAGGGAAGAATCAATATGCCATGGCCAGATCTAATTTAGTCTGGCTTGGAACGAAAACACTAGATCTGGAACGATCCGATCCAGCATCAAAGAGGAAAAAAAATAATCAAGATTTAAGAAAACAGATCTGGTTTCACGTGACCAGACTGTTTGACGTGAACAGATTCAGTTTTAAGAGATCGAAAACTTAGAGAGGAAGAAAGATGTTTAAAAATTTTAAGAGAGAGATTTTTAACCCAATATGATAAGATCAATTTTCAGGACAGAAGGAGAATAGAATCTGATCTGATAAGATCAGATCTTGGATCAAAGAAAGGAAGAAGAGAACTCGACCTAGTATTTACTTCTCAGCCTGCTCTGATACCATGTTAGAAGTCACGCACCTTCGACCAGATCTTCATCCACAGCAGAAGAGAAAGGGATTTGCAAGAAGGAGAGGCAGCAATGACTGGCACGATTCTCAATGAGAGGTTGTGCCCTATATTCAATGTAATATATATGATACAAGTTGGATCGGGTCTGTCAACCCAGACCCGATAACACCAACCATGTAAATACAATACAAAAGAATCATTTTGGGTCTAGAACCAGACCCGTACCCTACATTCTCAATAGAAATTATTGTCTTTTAATATATTTTTTAGATTATGGATATGTATATTGAAAAAATTATATTTTGCAAAAATATGTGGTTTCTTAAAATCTTATGTGTTTCATGTTTTGCAAAATATTAATTTTTTACATTTTTTTTTGTGTCTCTTAATGTATGTATTTACATAGATTATCTTTGGGATTTTTAATATATAGTGATCTTTCTTTGGTGATTCTAACTATGTGACCATGCATGATTTTAATTATGTAGCCTTTGTGATTATTATTGGATGGCATAAGCATGATTTGTCATCATGAACTCGAATGCATATTTTAATTTCTCTATTATGCATTATATTTTTTAGTGGGTTCTTGTGTATGCTTCTTGAGCATTTTATGAATAAAACTTATATTTTTTAAAAGACTCTTGTATGATTGTTGCTTAGCCCTTAGTAGTTTTATGTGCTTTTTGGTAGCTTAGTGACTTGAGTGTTTGTGCACTTTTGTAACCCTTAGTGGTTTCTTTCTTGTGCATTGATACTTCATTGCATGTTTCTTAAAGATTTTATATTTGTTACATTGTGATAAAATTCTTTGTATGATATATATGAGTTCATGGTTGTTGATAGTTATATAGCTCTTTGTGAATCTCTATATGTTTGTCATCAATTGTCTAATAGTAGACTAATGATTTAGATCTAGCTTCTTAGAAGCTTTTCTTTAATAAAATCATATACTTTTGTCTTTTTATTGAGATTTATTGGATCTTTTGTATATGATGTGCCTTAGTGCACTTGTTTCTTGATTGGTGGATTCATGATTCCATTATCTTTTGAAAGATACTCTAACATCATAATTTCATCACACCTATGTAGATTATTTATATTGGGCATGATTCTTGTCCATTATTTGCTTGTCAAAGTTTGTAAAATTTGTCATGAGACATCTTGTGTTGGAAGTGATTGCATCAATTGACATATTGTTGTGCATATGATTGAACTATATTCATTCTAAGTCTTCATCTACCTTTATTGGATTTGATTTAAAACTTTGTTTTTTCAAATCGGTACTTTTATATATGAACTCACTTATTTGAAAATCAATTTCCGTGAGTATTTTTTGCCTTCTTTTGGCATTGTTTTTTGTCCATCATAGATTTTTCTAGGATGCGCCATTTATTTTTGGCCTTGTTGTTGGGTCAGAGTTAGCCGTTGAGGTGAGTTATGTGTGCACCTCATGTCATCTTACTAGTCTAGATTCCCAAAGGTTATGAGTGATGTGTTGTCACTTGTCTTGGGTTTGATTGGTATCTACATCCATGTTGCTTTTGTTGAACAAGAGATGCTTGTTGGGGTGAGTTGTGTGCACCTTGGTTTTCTTATCAGTATAGATTGTCGCCTTATAGTTTGGCTCTAATTGACGGTTGTTTGATCTCTAGTTCTATGAGTGTGTTATATCACTCATTTGTTTATTTGGACAATGTTATTATGAATACTTATAATTATGTTTATCTGTGATGGTTATCTATTTTGAAAATATGGTGTTTGAAAGATTGTTAAAATTGATACATTTATCCTTCTTGATGACATTAGTTTGTTTTTATTACAAGCTCTCTTACTTTGTGTCTTCTCCTATTATGTCTCTTATTTAAAAGATATTTTTGTGGTGAGTTATATGCACCCATTGGTTATTCACATTTTGTGTGTTTGTATTATACTCTTATTTTAGTAGCTGATGCACTTGAATATTGAGGTTTGTCTCTTATTTAAGTGTCATTTTACGTAGACAAGAAAGATTTGTTTGCAATGAGTTAGGTGCACCCATTGGTTATTCATACTTTTTGTGTGTTTGTATTATGCTCTTTTTCTAGTAGCTGAAACATTGAGGTTTGTCTCTTATTTAAGTGTTATTTTATATAGATGAGATGTTCACACTTTTTGTGTGTTTGTTAAGCTCATAAGTGGCATTGTCATTGATCTCTTGTTCTAGCAGCTATTACACTTGAATTTTGAGGTTTGAAGGTCAAGCGAGGTAAATTGCTTATGGTGGTCGAACTATTGTGAAGGTTTGCAAAATATCATTTCTTGATATTTGTGGGATTTTCAAATCTCTCCACAAAATTTCTAAAAAAGATTCACTCATTTACCCTTGTCTGGGAAATGGTTATTGAAAATTCTTCATGCATTTTGCATTGAATATGTTTTAATTGCATGCTTAAAGATATTTTAAATGTGTTCCATGATTAGTTATCTTGGGTGATTTACATCATGATATGCCTTGGTTGCATAGGATGCAATATTTTGAGTGTATTTATAGATATTGTTTCTATTGTTGAGATTTAAATTGTTATTAATATTTGTCATTATTACAAAATATCTCTTGTTATGATTTGTACGTGGGATTTTGAACTTCCCCATTATTTCTGTTGTACATTTAATATGGCTACTTGTTTTGAAAAACCCTGCTTTATGAATATTTTTTATGTGGGTTAAACTCTTTTGTGAGTTATTTATTCATGGTATTGATGTTGTTTGAAAATTCATATTTCATGCATTAATGTGCTTTTCGAGATAGATGTGTGTATTGACTTTCAATAATGCATGTTTTCATGAATGTTTAAAGTGATGAATGATTTATACGTTTATCTTTGAGATATTTTATGCATGCATCTCTTCTTTTGATAATATGCAATTGTGTTCTCTTATAAATCAAGAACTATGATTTCGTAAAATTATCTATTGAGGTGAGACTCTCAATGAATATTGTGTATAAAAATTTAATGACTTTCAAAATTGATGTTGAAAAATTTTCTTACTATTAAAAGATTTTGAAAATTATTAAAATGTCTTATTAAATATGTATTGTATTTTTGGCGTGTTTGGTCATTTATATATATATATATATATATATATAGAGAGAGAGAGAGAGAGAGAGAGAGAGACAAAGAGATGGGTGTGTACGAAATGAAATATGCGAATGAAATGTGCTAAATGGGTTTTTCTGCTCTTTTGGTGTGGGTTTTTTTTTTGCAGTTCTGACCCCATAAATGTGTTGGGCATGGTCAATTTACGAGGAATCCACACTTGGATCATGTGTTTTCGATGAAAAAAATGATATTTGGAGCCTAAAAATTAACAAAGATTTTGGAATGGTGATTTTTTAAACGTTATAAAAATCCGCTCATGTGTCAGAATCGAACACTTAAAGAGTTGAACCCTATAAAATCAAGTACATAGATCACATTTGTACGATTAGAATTTAAAAATAAAACAAAAAAACCCTGAAAAACTCATTTAGCATGTTTCATCTAGCATATTTTATTTAGCACATACCCATTACTCTCTCTCTCTCTCTCTCTCTCTCTATATATATATATATATATATATATATATAGTTATTTTTAATTGGATTGCTCCTTTTGCACTCTTTAAAATATTGGCATTATTGATGATTCTAGAGAACTTTCAAGCATATCAAGGAAGATCTAGAAGCTCCTTCAAGAATTTGTATTATAGAAGAACATGTCGATATCTTGTGTAATGGGATTCCTTTTGTAATTGCAAACTTATAGTGAGTCAATGTAAGTTTGAGCGGGGGCGTTAACATATATCATGGTTGCCAGTCGAGGAAGCAGGAGCAGGAAGCGTGGCACTTTCAAAATTTTAGGAAGCGAGAAACGTGAGACTACTTAAAAGTGAATCAAGAATCATCTTGGAAGCGACCTAGGAAGCGAACCGGAAGCAACCTACGAAGCGAGGGGGAAGCGAAAAAATAAAAATAAAAAAAAATGAAAAAAGGGAGGAAGCGCAGGAGAAGCGCGGGGTAAGCAACGGGAAAGCACGCTTCTCAAAAAAAATGGCGCTTCCCAACGCGTTTCGGAAGCACAACATTTCGTGCTTCCACTAGGCTAGGTGCTTTCGGTAACTCTGATATATATACTTTAAAGTTAAGTCAACTTTGGTTGACTTGGACTAGTTGTTTGACTTATGGTCCAATGGTTAGTGTGGTCTCCCTTTTTCTCTCCTTTAATCTCTCTCTTCTTCCTTCTTTTCTCTATAAATATGGGTGGGTGGGTGCCTTTGTAAGGTGAGGGAGTGATGAGTAGTTTTAGGCAGAGTTACTGGAAGCACCTAGCCTAGTGGGGAAGCATGTTTCGGAAGCGTAAAAGGTCGCACTTCCAAAACGCACTGAGAAGCGCCAATTTTTTTGAAAAGCGCATTTCCCATTTATGGGAAGCGCGTTTCTCTTTTATGGGAAACATGCTTCCCATTTATAGGAAACATACTTCCCATTTATGGGAAGCACGCTTCTCCTTCGCTTTCCCTGCATTTCCTCTCTTTTTTTGTATTTTTATTTTTATTTTATTTTTCGCTTCCCCCTCGCTTCCTAGGTCGCTTCCAGATTCGCTTCTGGTTCGCTTTCGAGACGATTCTTGATTCGCTTTTAAGTCGTCCCATGCTTCCCGCTTCCTAAAATTTTGAAAGTGCCACGCTTCCCGCTTCCACTTCACATATCGCTTCCCGCTTCCTCGACTAGCAACCATGGTTTTAGGCTTCTTGTGTGTTTTTTAGTGTATTGTAATGAGGATTAAAATGTATTTTTTTTTGTATTTTTACTGTTCTTTATTAATGAAGTTATTTACTCACATTCTATTGTGTTTCATTTTAGTTCTTATGTTTTTGTTCAAATGCATTATGTTTTGACCCTCGGAGTCCATTATGGACGGTATTGGGATCCGTGCCATTTTGTGACAAATATAACCTCAACCAGGTTTATCCAACTACACAGAAAATATGAAAGAATTTTCTATCAATACCAAAGTAAAGCAGACTAAAGCACACAATGAAACTTTGGATTAACACTTCCACTCACACCTGTAATACAGACAAGTACAGCCCCATCAGAACCAGTATGGTGCTGGAGACCATTAGAATATAGGTAAACCAGATTGTATAAAACTTTCATTCAACAGATAAATGAATGTGCTTCTTCGATCAACCAAAAAACAAAAAAGTAGAAGAAAAACTCTCCATTAGTCAGGCATTTGATTATATGAGTAACATTTAAATTTAATTGTGTTCCAATTAAAATGTTCATATTATCAATCTAAGAATCTGAAAAAGGAAAAAGTAGATATCATTCAATGTAGATATTTGCATACTAAGTCCACCACTGGAAGTATAATTATTAATCAATAATGAAAATAGCATAGGAATATCATAAATACCTCTTTACTGTCAGGACTCCAACTAACAGCATAGATGCTACCATTGTGACCTTCAGCAGATAGCTCCCCAATCTTTTCTCCTGTCCTCCCATCATATAGTATACCTTTCTTATCTGAACTTACACTGATAAACTTGCTTCCATCAGGAGAAAACCTTACACAATTGACAAAGTTGGAATGTTCCCTGCACTTCAAACAATAATGTTTCCTTTACATACTACCTCTGTTCGGTAAGACACAATCAAGAACATCTTCCTCAGCACATTATATTTTATTATGGCCACAAGCCTACATTGCTACAATGCCATGAATGAGTTTTTTATCATTGACATAAAATTAAAATAATGACTACATTTCTCCTACAAGAAATTTTGAAAAAAAAAAAGAAAAAATACCAAGCACTCGATGTTAATTAATATGAACCCTAGAACATTTTTCCAGAAGTTTTGCATTGGACTCTGCAAATCAAGGACACGACTGTTGCTCCAAAATAAAGAGTATGCTTCAACAATTAATGGGGAAAGGCATCTTGTAAACAATGTAGCCAAATCACACCAATGCACAATATTTGATGGGCCAAACAAGCAATGCAAGGAAACTTGAATAAATGTTATGTTTCTGCGTTCTATCTTGAACCAAGAGGCTACCATGAATTAAAATCTTAGAAGGATGAAGACATCTAACACTCAATCCAATTGCATCGATCAGAAGATGGCAGGTTTAGTGGATACTTAAGGGAAGTTTTCCACTTTTTCACTTTTTCTGTTTTGGTTAGCCTAACTGGAGTGCAGACCAGTGAATTAATGAGGTAACAAAAATAAAGGGTTCATATACATCATGATGACCACTTTAGAGGTTTATCCCAGGGTTACCGGAAGTACCATAGGACATGGGGAAGCATGCTTCTCCGAAGCATATTTCGGAGGCGCGAAACGTGGCGCTTCCAAAATGTATCTTTTTTTCCTTTTTTTGTTTTTTCCTTTTTTCGCTTCCCCCTCACTTCCCGCTTCCACTACCCGAATCGCTTCCCCAACTGGCAACTCCGGTTTATCCTTTGAAGTACAATATGTTATAAGGAAGCATTACATGAGAGTCAAAATTGATTGGCTAGTGAAGTCCTTTTTTGTATTCAAGACCCAATAGGTCAAAAGATATAGTTATGAAGGGCATTTTTGTAAACTGACTTAAATTACCTTTATAAGGGTCAATATGAGAGGGATAGGGCACGATTCCAGCCCCTATTCTCTTTCTCCCTTGTCTTTTCTCACTTCCTCTCTTTTCCTATATCTTCTTCTTCCTCCTCACTCACTCATTTCTCTCACCTTGTTTCACAGTTCGCACACACCACATATTCTTTCACACATCAAAGGAACATAATCATGTTACCATCAATCTGAAGATGGTATCAGACCAGATGAAGATATGAAGGGAAATTTTGAAGCATACATCAACCACAAAATGACAAGGGGATTCATGACCTGCCACATGGGAACTCCAATCAGTTTTGGTTGCATTCATGCAGATAATATTTCAGAAGATTTTGGTTAGGGAGCTCCAAAATCCAAAATTCAGTTTTTAAACATTATAACAAAAAGTATTCTTAGGTATTTCCAAAAAATCTATGTAGTATAAACCTCCTTCTTTACAGCCTTCTCCAATCAGCTTCCCTGAGAGACGATCCCGCACTCATAAACCAATAGAAGAGAAAGAAACATTATACCAAAGGTCACATAATTAAGAGACAAATAAAAGATTTAGGCTTACCTTGGGAATATATCTAATTTTTTGAATAAAAAATCTCTTTAAAATATTTTCAAAATTTCTTATTCCCTTTATCTCAAGAGATATTCTATCAACAATAAAAAACATTTGACTCGCTTGAGTTATGACATCCAGATAAAATATCACAATTTAGTGTCATATGAAATGAGGCACATGAGCCAAGAAGCCAAAGAGACTTACTGGGATCAAAGATGCCAACAGAAGAGACCGTAGCTTCTGTTGGTGAAGCTCCTTTGAATAGAGGTTGAAGAGCTTCTACAATTTGAGTCAAGGACATGCTCTCAATAGTTGATTCTTGTGTAGCTTTGAATTCACTTGACTCTTGAGCAACGGAGGCTACCTTCTTCTCATAGGGTATCTTTAGTTTAGGACAATATATCTTGACATACCCCGGTTCACGACAATAATAGCAAATAATTTATTTTTTTTTCAAACTCATTGTCTTGCTTTCCATAGCTATCATTGTTTGGTCTCTTATAATGTGATAGTTATAATGTAGTAGTTGGTAAGCATGGACATGGTTTCTCAGCCTAGACACGGCTATGACCGAATTATCATCATCTTTAAATGTCTTTTTTTTAGTCTATTTTCTTTCATACTTAGCTCTTCAATAGAGAGAACTTCTCCTTTATGAAGAAAAGCCGATTTAGTAGACTCAAACTCCGGTCTTAGACCATTGATGAATTGATAGAAATGTTTCACATCAATTTGTCTTTGACGGAGTTCTATGTCTTTGGGATAATGTCATTGTGACTCAAGAAGAGCAAACTCATTCCAAAGGTCGAACAACTTACTAAAATATTCTCTAATACATTTTTCTCCTTGAATCATAGTGTGTACCTTGTCTTACAAGTTGCAAATGTGGGTAATATCTTTAAGACTATGTCACAGGGACTCTTCAACTAGGTGCCGCACTCACATCGCACCCGCACCCGATGCGATCAACCTGACCCTGGGTGCAGTCAATGCACCCAGGGTCATTTATGTCCAACTTTTTGCCGCATCCCCGCACCCAAGTTTTTTTAAAGTGTCGCACCCCTGCCCCTGCACCTGCACCCATGTGACATAGATTTAAGAGAATACATTTTCTTAAGATAGTCTCATGCAAATATTTATTTGCATGTTCAAATTTAGCTAGACTCAAGCACTTCTTGATATCAAGACTACTAATGACCCAAGACATAATCTTGGCATGCCCCATTCTCCATTCTTTCCATTTTTTCTCATATGTGGCCATAGCCATAAAGATTCAAATAGAGATACATGTTTAAATTACTTTGAATAGAAAGCTAATCTAGTTTGATCTAATTTCAAATCTAACAAATATGTTAATCAAATCCTCAAACTGTATGAATCCATATGTATATATGAAACTTAAACCTTTATGAATGTGCAATTAGATTTTCTAGAGAAGCGTCATTTGTTAGTAGCCTTTTCCCTTATCGGTTAACTTACTCTTTTATCATTTATATATCCATAACCTATGTTAACTGTTAAGAAAAAGAAAGTTTGCCAAGCCCCTCATGTTCTTGTCATATTTTCTGCTTTTTGCCATTTTTATAACCTTCCAGCCTTAAACACAGAGGGAGAGAGACCTAAATTAGTAAGTGTTCCTGATGTGCTCAGACTAGATTCATAACTATATCGCTCTCATGAAGGGGGCTTGGCAGTTATAATGTATTTTGAAGCAATATTATCAAGATATGAACTGTGATCTGGAAACCAGCAGGGCCCATCCTCTAGGACAGAAAAGCTCTCTAGTTATGGCTTGAAAAATCTGTTTAGATTTTTGGTAGAAAAAGTGGTAGTCCTGTCCCTACAAGAACAAAGATCAATTATATTAAAACATTTACCTAGACGGTGCAGTTAATTTAAACCTGTGTTGGCCATTTTAGGAATAATAGTTTAAATGTTATCTTCAATACCCTGATATATTCCCCTTGGATGTTATTAGTTAATTCTCTTACTAGTTTTAAACAGACTACACATCAGATAAAGGGCAGGTATACATCTCCCTCACTAGAGCACATAATTCCTTACAATTTGGAGAAAATATTATTTACATCATGTGCATTGCTTTTGGAAAATGTCATTCAAGCATGAAGATACTAGGAACACTTATTTATACCATGATTTTATATTCCATTGCAAGTTAAACGTTATAGTAATGTTTCAAGCCAGAGTGCACTCCTAAAGTTTGAGAATGGTCATTATTTACTTAAAAGCTAACACATCATATACTGAATAGCTATTAGAATTTCATTTGCTTCGACAGGCTAACATGTCACGCTTCAGTTCCTGCATTGGATCCTCATACCTTTACCAAAAAAGAAAGACAATGTACCAAAGGATTCTTCATACAAAACAATTATGTTAAAACAGCTGAACCTTTAGCAAATTTGCACTATCCTTGACCTAATATAGTATAAATCAATCTCTTAAAACCATAAACAAGACTAACCTTTGTGACAGTTTGAACCTAAATGGTGGTCCCTCATAGAAATTCACCAAGTAATCTTCTCCACATGTAACAATACGAAAAGGTCTTGTAGGCTTGAATGCACAACTTAAGACACGTCTTGAATGACCGTCAAACTCACCAACAGTTGATCCGGAATCCCACCTACAAACAAAAACAAAAAATACAACAAAGAGAAGGAGATCACCATGACAAAGATGGATTAAACTATAAATTGTGCAAAGCACAAAATACAACCGAAACAAATTTAAATGTAAAATATCAAGGCAATCTCAATCAAACTTCACATATGGTAAATAATGCTAGAAAAAAAAAAGATATTATCTCTATCATAAACAGAATGTCAATGATAGAAAGACAAAAAAATCACCCTTTCCTTACTCTTTGAGGTATCAAAAGAAAATGGAATTAGCAACATTATGCATGCTTGCTTTGTCATTTTTTAATTGTGTGCAAATGATTCAATTATAAATAATAAAAAAACTACATGTGACGTGCACTAAATGGAATTAGCAACATTAAACTGTTTAAGAGAAAAAAGTTTGTTCGGTTCTGAGTGCCAAACGTGTAAGCCTGTTAGGTTATTAGTGGACAGGGTCACACGCATTTACTTTTTTTTTCCCTTTTTTTCGACAGTACCATTGGGATTCGAACTTACAACCAACACAAGTGACGTGCACTAACTGCTCTTGCCAGATAAGCGGATCTCCCGTTGGTATCTATTTTTTTTCTATTATATTTTTTTATAATCCAAAGAAGAATAAAAAATCATCACCGACGGCAGATTGTCGGTCCCTCATATTTTGCTTGCACTCTGAGACTAGGCCATGGGTTAGATTTAGATGGTGCATTCATTTATGTGAATCCATTGGCATTCATAAACGATAGGACGAACTCGGTCTGGATTCAAGTGGGTCTGGCGTCCTACTCTGTCCTTGAGGGACCTTTTACCAGACTGGCTTTTGAGAAAGCTACGATTCCGAGTCGACCAGACGTTTGCTGCATGGATTGTCAAAGTTGGGCCGCATTTAAAAAATGTGACGCCTCTTTTTCTAGTCTTTTGGCTACGATGAAACAAACATTTAGCGGCGTTTTCTTGTCAAGGAATAGGGTTCTGCGGCACTTCTTTAGTGGATTCCTCTGCGGCGGAAACTAAATGGGACCCACATGAGAACAGTTTTTCGAGAAAAATGAGAGTTAAGTGTGTAAAATGACACACCCGTCGAGGCATTTTTCCATACGCCATGTTTGTTTTGGCATTGTAAGTTCTGCAAAAACGCACGCCCATCGATGCATTTTTTGCGAAAAAACTTGAATTTTCCATGACACACAAACACCCCCTTAAACATCACAGTTAAAATTGTCATGTTGGCATCGGTGAGTCTCAGTTTTTTTTTTGTTACCTTTTCTTTCTTATTTTTAATAAGCAAGATGGGGTTAGGCCGACTCCACCCGTTACACTACATACCATTGGGTTTTGAACTTGCAACGTTCCATCACATGGTGACTTGCACTAACAGCTCCTACCAAACAAGCAGAGCCCCCGTTGGTTACCTTTTATTAATCCTTTCATACTTCTCTCAATTAAATTGAACTGGCAAGAGCTTTTAAAAATCGATGCCTATTTTTGTATGATAGATCATTCCCATCCATGAAAATGGAACAAACAGGTCTTTGAAATATAAAAAACATTATTTTTTGACAAAATATTATTATGTAATATATACAAATTGGGGTCTCAGGTTCATGGCGTTATCCCTCAACTTGCTCATCAAACAGCAAAAAAAAATAAAAAGAAAAAGACAATTCTCCCTCAATCAACACAGCTTATTTGTCTCTTCTGGTTCATTTTTTATGTTTGTAAATGTAGCTATGAGAAACTCAAAGTTAACCAAGCAATGGGTCAAGTCAAGCTAGATGATGGGTTCAGGGCTAGTCAAACTCTTCCTATTTATTTCTTGTCCTAAGTAAGATTATGTTAAGACGTTGCCAAAATACATATTTGCTCCTAATTAAGTGAGTCATTAGTAGCCAAAGCTGTGTTGTTGGTAGGAGCTGTCAGTGCATGTCTCCTTGTAGTGGGAAGTTGCAGGTTCAAAACCCAATGGTAGGTTGAATAACTGATGGGGTCTGCCAAACCCCACCTTGCCTTTCAAAAAAAAGAAGTGAGAGCCATTAGTCTCTTAGCCTAGTTGATCATGTCTCATTAATTTATAACCTTAGGGAGACTGGTCATGCCCTTCAACGGACAAGATGGCGTGGATGCCAATTCCTTGGGTGGTAAGTCATGGATACAAATATAGTAAGTAGCAAGTCATGGAGACGTGGATTGGTAGCCCCAAAGGGTTTTGTGTAATGGAAGGGCCCTTGGCTGCTAGGCGGGTGGTTAGAGTTTCTCACAAATGTCAGCCCCTTGCATTATGAAGGGTAAGGGTTTCATGCCTTTAGCTCGTGCCGAAGCAAGACGACTCCCTAAAGACAAGGTGTGTCTCAGGGGGTTTACACCGTGGTATCAACGGCTGAATGTGCGATATGCATAGCCAGCGCAGGGTCTGATTTCGCAGGTGGTTTCAACATTCCTCATAAAAAAAAGACTTCTTGATGTTTAATAGAGTCTTCCTTTTATATATATATAGTTAGCTAGTTAGTTAGTTAGTTAGTGGAGATGTGCATACAATATATACATAGTTAGTTAGTTAGTTAGTGGGGATGTGCATACAATATTAATGAGTTGAAATGAGCAATATCTCATAGCTCGTGTTATTTTATGTGAATCTTTATAGATATGATCTACATGGTCTATTTGGTTGGGATCAAATTTTTTGTTTCATGGGAATCCAGTTTATGCAAGTGTTTTTTTTTGGTGATTCAAAAATCAATGGTCACAAATGCTCAATTTTTTCATAGCTTAAAAAAAGTTTCTTTTGTTGAAAAAATGTGATCGATATAAAACTCGGTTGTTAGAAAAAGAACACCGTGGATTATCATGGGTTGTAGATTTTGAACCTTCTTTTAGTTGGACGGTCCCTCTTCCTATATATAGAGCACCTACTCCCATCTAGTAAAAGGTTTGGGTTTTCCAAATCTTGTAGTTTTTTTTTTTGTTGATAAGACCTTATAAATGT
>NW_028323695.1:0-33667 GCF_984573655.1 Nuphar pumila | reverse complement strand
GTACAAACGAGTCATATTTCTTAGCATGGACTCGTTCTCATGCTACCCAGGTGTTAGTGCGGGACCCTGACTTTCGCATTATCGTTTTCTATTGAATTCGTTTATAAATTGCTCGATATATTGGGTGTGTCAAAACCGCCGTTGTCCTCGGTGAGATGCACGAAGAATGCCAAGGTGCTGCAGGGTCATAAGGACTTGGCCAGGCTTTCGATCCTGTTGGTGTTATTGCATGCACTCTGGGTGCTGAGAGATTAAGAGCGCTGCAGGCATTCCAGAGGATCAACAAGAACCTGGACAAGTCTGTCTTGAATGGAACAATGACAAAAGAAGACGCACAGCAAGCAATCGGCAGGATCCACGGCACTACAAACTTGGGGGTGGGCAGCTTCCGATGACATGCTTTTTCGCTTCCTTCGCTGAGTATCCAAACAACCTCTCAGATCTTGCACACTCCAATGTGCCTGGTCGACACTCAATGTACACCAGATCTTGCACGATTCACCATGAGCGTGTGGACAGCTTGTGTCCATACATTGAGCTGTAAATTTGCTCAAGGTGAATCGTGCAAAATCTGCTGTCCCTTGAGTGTTGACCAGGTACAATGGAGTGTGCGCGATTTGTTATGGAGAGGTTGTTTGAATACTCAGCGAAGGAAGCCACATGTACGGACGTGCGATTGTTCAGCATGCCTCCAAAAATTGAGCAACAAAAACTCAAGGATCGAAAGTCCAAGGTGTCTTAACAACGGTAGTACCCAAGCTCCAAGATCTGAGCGGCCAAGTAAAAACAATGTGTGCAGGATCTGAAGGATGTTGACTTCCTGGTAGAGGCCATACCAGAAGACGAGCTGCTTAAGAAGAGCATTTTTGCAGAGTTGGATGGGGTACGATGCTACAGTGTGTGGCAAACAACTGAGGGTCGAAATCCATTCTGGCGAAGCACCGATGTTGCGATGGATAAACGCGGTGGCTAGAATTGTTTGAAGCGGACTGTTTGTACTGCAGATTTGTAAGCCTTCGACCATTCTGGGCTCAAACACCAGCTCCATATCCATCACCCGGTTGGCCAGCGCGACAAATCGGCCGGGTAAAGTGGTATGCTGCATTAGTATTGTATTGCTGTCTGGTCTGCGGTCATTACAATGCGGCGCATCTTTTGCTCTGCCATTTGCTTCTTACTTTCATGTCATTAGGGAGGAACCTGAGAAGTCGTTGGGTGCATGAGTCATCCTGGAGCGCCGTTGTGTTGTCTTGCAGCAGCTCTGTTGTCTTCTTGGGTGCCACATGATTCTCATACGCAGAGCTTCGCCAGACTGGGTTCCGACCCCCATTTTTGTCCCGGAAATTCATGCTTTTTCTGGGTATCTGGGCCCGGAAAATCAGAGTGTTCGGCGAATCCCTTGGTGTCTTGCAGCAGCTGTGAAGAAGTGCCTCAACATGGGAGCCGCGCCCACTCGAGGTACTAAACAGCAACATTGAGTAAGACACGATGATTCGGCAAGTGCAGGTACTAGGGTGGCTGGTTATTCTGTGTGTTGCCTGTTGGCCGGTTCCCGGTGGACAAGGGTCAGTGTACCGACTCACTCCACATTGCAGTCAGCCATCAGGCAAAACTAAGGTTGCCTCACCCTGACACAGAGTAACACACAGCCAACAGGTAACACACTGAACAACAATGTCCACGATCAAGCCGTCGTTGTCGAATTTTCAGATTTGAACTGTCTTCAATTTGGTTTGCTTTTTACATGATTGGAGTGGTGTGCTCCTGCAGATCGGCATGCACTTCATGAATCCTCCGCCACTCATGAGCTTACTGGAAGTCATTGGCGGAAAAGCCACCGAGCAGGAGGTAACGGAGCGTGCCTTCTTGCAAACCAGCATTTTGCAACACTATGAAAGTCGCGGATCCAGAGGTCTGACAATACAGGAGTTTTGAGAGCAGAATGGGAGTCAAACCCTGTTCTGGCTGACCACTACAGGAACGAGCATTGTTACGCCTGCCCCTGTCATTTTTTTGGTCTAGATGCCCAAAAATGCATGAATTTGAGGACAGAAAATGGGTGTCGAAACCCATTCTGGCGAAGCTTCTGACGTGAGAAACAGCTAGACCTATCAATGTGCATTGGCTTGCGCCTGTCAATGTGCTCAAGTCGAGCATGCTCGAAGCTATGGACCGCAAACGATGTCAGCACCAAAGGGAAGTGCACTGTCTGCATGCCCAGCACCTTCTGCACCCCCGAGGACTAGGCCGGTGCACTTGACAAACTCTGTAATGAATACGCAGACTTACGACCGCGCACAAGCTCTGGCGCTGCACCTGAATAAGACAGTTTGCTTTTCCGCCGACCGGCCAGTGCGCTCCACCCTACTTTCGTACTACTTTCAGGAGATTTGCAACCGACTGTGGATCATGCCTTCGTGAGGATTGCGAGGTCATCTTTGCGTATGGCTGCAAAGCAGCCGACCTCCGTGTCCCGTGGCCAATCGCTCTGCCCATGCAATTTGAAGTGGTGGTTGTGTTAGTGTGTACGCCGTTTTCTTCTGTCTTTCTTCGGTCCACTCTCGAGGTCCGTATGTGCAGGGCTTCATAGTGAACAGGCTGTTGATGCCGATGATCAATGAGGCCTTTTTTTCGCTGATGGAGGTGCGCACCACCAGCGACTCGCCAGACTGGGGTTCAACCCCCCATATTTGCACCCAAATTCATGCAAATTCAGGCATCACGACCTGCATATTCCAGGGTCTTGACGCGCTCCCCACTGAGGCTCTGTTCCGCTGTACTTATCAACGGGTGCAGATCGACAGATACTGCTCACAACGGTGGGGAGGCGTGCCAGACCCTGTTGTTTGCGGATGATTATGAGCCGTCTGCGCACCAAGACAGATATGTATCTCGATGTATCTAGGTGAGATAGCACCTCAACAGCGTGAGATGGCCTTGCAGCAGCGTTGTAAAATGGTACCTCATACAGCACATAGATAACGGCAGGAAGTAGTCAGCAAGCAACGAACCAAAAGTACAAATGATGTACAAGGTTACTTCAATTTCACATGAATTATGGCAGGTAAAAATCAACAAGCAACCAAGACAGCACATGCAAAGTGATACAGCTCATCGAACGTCAGCGGTCGGAAGGATGCATCATTGTCATACCATCACCCGTCCTAGTGCTTCCAACGATGGCCTGTCACTGTGGAGAGGAGGCGTGCTTGCCATAGCTGTTGTTTTCACCGCTATAGATACCCCTCTGACTCAAGAAGTCACTGAGTTCTTGGCACAGTTGATGGCAATATGTAACTGAGGTTTGCTGGGAAACGCCTTGGATCTTGGTTTTAGCTTCCACAGCGGCAAGCTCAGTGGTTTGCTCGCAGGGAGTCGCATCGGCAGACGACATCGATCTGGGAATGAAGCTAGGTTGTAACTACCCGATGGGCCCTCTGAAACTGGCGGACTTTATTGGTGCGTCTTTGTTGCTCCTTCTTGTGCAAGAAAGCACTTCCAGATGCACAGGAGCGCCATTATGTCCATGTGCCAGAGCCTGCCTGGGAAATGTGCGCCTTTCGTTGCAAGGTAGGACAAATGCCTATCTCACTGACAGAGAAGAATATTGATGTCGTCCAGCCCTACCTTGCACCGTTTGTTCAAGTAAATAGGCCTTCACCGTCTGCTGTGGCAAGCTGTCAAACATTGGCTTAGTTGTTTATGTTAACAGCATCTTACGACGTCTGACGGCTCTGGAAAGAGTGTTATGCGCGCTACTTTGTTTGCGGGTGAATGGTTGGGTGAATGCAGGGCTGGATACTTGCTTGTCGATTATGAAGGTGCTGCGCGATGGCATGGGCGAGGACAAGTATCGGCCATGCCCGTTGCTGGTGCAGTATGTGGATGCTGGATGGCTTGGAGTCAAGACCCGAAGAGGTGTGAGCCAGCTTGATTGCAACCCAGTCACCATTTTGAAAGGAGTCCTCATGAGCGCAATGTGCCACTGTAATGATGTATCTTTTGCCAACACTACGGCATCCTCATGGAAATTGGCAACTCCAAGAACTACACGGGGAACAGTGCTTCTATTGCCGTCTCTTACGGCCAGCGTACCTGACCAGCCTGAAATACCTTAGCCTGACCTGGCATATCTTCTACTTCGTCGATGAATGCATGGTAGTTTGCCAGATCTTCCGTTTTTTAGAAGTCCATCTGGGAGTCACCGATGTTTGTTTGGCATGAAATGTGCAATTAGAAGTGCCTTTGACACATTTACGGACGAAACTAGACCTGAACCGATGATTACCCCTAGTATGTTGTCACTGTGGGTGAGCCTTAGCGTGTGATCCCAGTTGAGGCATTGGCAACAGGTGTATATCAAGTTAATTCTATTCCACGGCAAAAGCTGTTTGGTGTGGCACTGCTTGCTCTCCCATGCTGGATTGGCCCTAGCTATGTGCGGTGTGTCTGCTTGATAGCGAGGCTTTCAAAGCAACACAATCTCAGCAACAACAATGCTTGCTTTTCTGATAAGCTTGTTCATCTCGCTTGTTCTTGCAGGCGTTTACCTCTACCCCGATGGAAAGCACACAAGCGCCGTTTCTTCGGGAGGGGAGAGATTATGATGATGATTGGTACATTGCTTCATCATGGAGACGCTTGATTCCGTCTGGGATGAAGTTTAGCTGCACGTTGAATGTTTGCCAACACCCATGTGGATGCGAACTGCTGCAGGATATCACCGTTGTCGTTTAAACGGGCATTCTTGGCATGGCGAAGATGCTGTTGATAGGCATTCTTTGATTTCTGTGGCTGTATGCTGTTCCCCGGCATGATGGTGATGATGATGTGTGCTTAAACAACGCTATGGCATCCACGTGGACACTGGCAACTTCATGAACTAGTTGGGAATAACATGCATGGGCTAATCAGACAACGATTGCAGCATGCACACTCCTCTGAGCACCCAATGCCACTGAGGTACGTCTGTAGGCATCTTGATAAACATGAGGAAGTTGGTGGAATGGCCAGTGGTGGCCAGCACCCCCTTACGCTCAGCCGTTCTGTACACTGGGCAGCTGTAGTGTTCATACTCCGAAAAGTTGTCCACCGGGGTTGGCTTCAGCCAGATTACTGGCGCCACCTGCACTCAAATCGGCAGGTTGGTTCACTGCTGCATAGTATGCAAGTTGATTAACACATGGAAGCCACTCTAGTGGAGTGAACTCTTCACGGCTTCCAAGCAGAGTGCACACATTGTTAGTGTCAGATGCAGCATGTGTTGGGGTTGGGCAATGGCCACAAGGTAGCACTGATGAAACTGCCATGCACACCTACGTCAAGCCCGAAAAACTGCTCTCCGTCCTTGACAAATCTGTGTCGGATTGCCTCGAGGGCGGGGAACCCTGTCCATGCGTGAGCGCACCCAGTCATTCGCCAGACTGGACTCCCTGGTCATTTACTATCATTTACTATTTACCATTTACTATCCCCAGGATACATGCGTGTTCAGGCATCTTGGCCCACAAATGACACAGTCTGGAGCCACGCTGACCCGCCAATCACACTGCCTAACGGGAGTGCTAAGCACACCTCAAAGAGGACCTTCGGCCGTGACTCCATGAGTTGCTTGGTGCCTTTGTCCCACGCGCAGCCCTCGAGGAACATTCCGTACACGTAGACGCCATCGGCTGGGGGAGACGCATATTCCTTCTCGTCCACACCCATCATCACAAAGTCAAAGCCGACGCTATCAATCGGCAGCTTGTGGAAGCGCGCATAGTTTTGGAGCGCAGCTGTTGTGAATGATGGTGTGAAGAAGAAGCCTGGAAGCCAGAAGGTTGGGGGTGCACCGTTCTCGTACCTGCATTCCTCATCATATTACAAAGCCTCATAATACAAAGCAGAACACAGCATCAAAAGTAGCATAATCAGAAGTACTGCCCCATTGTATTACATTGTGTTTTGCCAGCCCTGTCGCTTGTAACACTGCCCCATTGTGTGACACAGACAGGTAGGTACACCATCGCTCGAGAAGCGCTGACGGGAGGCAAGACGTCCAATTCTCTGCAGGATACTTATACCGTAGTCTGGTCATCACTGGACCAAGTGATACCACGCAATGCGACCCCGAGGGTGCCTTCAGGTACCAGAAATCGTGATATACGCTATCTAATTTCCGGATTAAAGAGTTTAGATAGAGAACGTGACGAAGCACAACGCTGGGCATGTGGCCAAGTGCTCTCTAGACTACGGTAGCGCAATGTGGTGGATGTGTTCCATACACAGTTGCGTCCTCCTGTGGGGGATGCTGCATCCCCCACAGCCTAAATGCATTTAGGCGCTCGGTCAGTTTTGGCTGTCTCGCCCGTTCTCAACGCCGCCTTCTTTGGGCTGGCGTATCTCACTTTCTTTCTTGTTCCAGAGACAAAGGAATGCCTGCAGCAGACTTGACGGGTGCGCACCAAGTACTGAGCATGTTGAGGCGGTCCAGGAGGTCAGTCACATAGGACGCGAGGGGCTTGAGGGAGGGGAAGGACTTGCCCTTCCAAAGGGGGGGTACCTGGCCAACGGCCATTGCCTTGAACACCTGATCCAGCTCACTCGACATCACCTGCAGGCCCCGGATAGCTTTGTCGAGGTTCACGAGCGAAGTCCGAATGATCTCCGTGAGCCGGTTGTAACGCAGCATCTCCTGGCAGAGCACTTGGTTCATGGACTCTTCGTAGCGGACAGGGTACTTGTACTGTGCTTTCTCAACGTCGAACGCGGGAGGCATTCGCGCGAGGATGTCTTTGACCATTGCACCAACCAGCTCCTCCTCTTTGCTGCCAGCATCTGCCCCGCCTGACCCCCCACCTGTGAGGAGGAGGGTCGCTACCATGGCCTCGGTCTCCTGGAGGTCCTTGGTGATGTCCGCATTGTCGTGTAGCCCGAATGCCTCGGGGGATGGCAGAATCGGCAGCGCGCTGATTTGCTCGAGGTACATATCCCTGGAACGCAGGCCGTCAGTTTGGGTTCAATCAATGATGATGTATCTTTTTACAACACCGCAGCATCTACATGGACATTGGCAACTCCAATCGGTCGGGGTGTGAACGATGCTTCAATATCATGATGTACGTGCGTTCATGTAGACTTGCATGCCGAAGCGGCACCCCCCAGTGCTTCGCTCGGCAGGTTGCTTTGTGGATCTGTATACCTGAAAATGCATGATTACCTGGGGCAGAACTGGGAGCCGAATCCATTCTGGCAGGGCACTGGCACCGCGCCTGCTTCATGCACAGTTGACAGATATGCTTGTGATGTATCTGTTGCACAACGACGATGATGGTGTGCCTAAACACACACTTTGCACATCTTGTACAGTCGTTGTAGAGTCGCTGCGAGCTATGTTGCTACAACAGGCGTGCAAAGTCCGGCTGCTGGCTTAATATGATGATCCACGTTGTGCGCAAACCCTGCCACACATGAATCAACAGCTGCATAGATATCTGCACAGTTGCTATGGCTCCATCAGCGATTCGCTAGATTGGGTTTCCACCCCCCTTGGCTTCCTTGAAATGCAGTTGATTGCCGTCCAAAGAGCCGCTTGAGCAAGGGCGAAGCCGGTCATGGTAGCTCAGTGTAAACACACTCTTTCCCACCCTTTTACATGCATTTTCAGGCATATGGACCCGCAAATCACACAGTCTGGCAAAGTGCTGGGCGCCATCTGAGGAAATTCATCTCGGAGGATGGCTGTACAGCTAAACTGCAGGAGAAGAACAGGCACCTGGGACCGACTTCATTTGGGACATGGTACAGGCCACTCGCGGAAAGGTTGAAGGGGCGGTCGGTGATGATTTCGGGGCGGTAGATTCGGTCCAAGACGGTGTTGAGCAGCCGCCTGTCCTTGTCATCGGTGACTCGGCCTCCGTAGTTGCACTCTCCGATCGCGTACTTGAGCGCCGCAAACGGAATCTCGACGTTGTCGGTAATGTACATGTGGAGCTGTCGCACTGATATCCGAAGGTCGCCATCGTCAAAGCCGTATGGGATGTTCCATCTGCACAGAGTCAGATACGCGTGTTGGCCGAGGGTGTCTTACCTGCTTCATCAGATTCCCAAGTAGTTCTTGGAGTTGCCAACGTCCATGTGGATGCGGTAGGGTTGTGAAAAGATACATCATCATCACCATCAATGGGACCTAGCCTGTTGGGAACAATGTGGCTCCGGACACCAGTATTGTCTGGATCATGAATGCTTTTTTGGTGCCCACGGCGAGCGAGCGACGAGGGAACCATTCCCATTGACAGCAACAACGCGATATGCAACAGCGCAGTCGCCCCACACTTTCCGTCTCTCATGAGGTACCATCAAGATCGGATCCCAGAAGCAGCGTCATGCAACATATGACGTGATGTGGGAGGAAATTTCCAGTACACATGGATTCTTGCATGTTGCTATATCTGAAAATCCATGATGAAGATATGCCGTCCGTACACAACAAAGGCAGGTGGACATGCCGGCCTCTGTTGCACGAGGCACACATGCAACAACACTGCCGCACCCATATGGACATCACATCAAACTGCGCATGAGAGAAGTGAGCAACATACCCGATGGGGCCGAACTTCCTTCGCTCCTGAACAAACGCGTGGATGAAGCAAAGGCCGAGGAGCATGCGCTTGAACGGCTCCGATTTGGGGCATGACTCAAAGAAATCGTCGTTGCTGATTGGGTCCAGCGCGTAGGAGCGCTTGAGGTTCGCCCTGAGGCCAGCCGGCGGCTCGTTCGTCATTTTGACGCCGTTTTGCAGGATCGTTGCGGGGAAGGCTGGCGACGGCATTGACGTCATCCACAGCCGGAAGTCGGGGTCCGTGTTCTCGGGTTTGATGGACTCACAGATCTTCTCCAAGGACGGCATCCAGGAGGCAGCCAGATGGCAATTCTGCAAGCGGTCGTGCCTTGTGAACGAGGTTAGCATGCATTCACAGGTGAAGGATAACTGCCACAGATGGTCTGTCTGTGCAAATACTCACCAGCCGATCTCGATACAAGCACGACACTACATCATGCAATGTAACCTATAGTGAACCCCGTGTGATGGGCCTTGGCTTATTTTGTTTTGTTCTTTATGACAAGTTCAGCCCCAAACAACAGGCCATCGATGAGCCAAACGAAGAACGCCGTGCCTGGAGGAGAGCCCAGGTGCCTTGTTTGCGAGCTTCCTCAATGAGCTTGGCAGCTTTGGGGCCTTGGCCCTGCCCCATACTGATAACAGCGATCTTGCTCCCGTAGCCATTGTCATCCGCGTATTTTAGCAGGGCCGCTGTGGGGTCGGAGCCAGCGGACAGCACAAAGAGCAGGGGCGCCATAGCCGAGGACTCCTTGAAGGAGCCTTCCAAGTCGAATAGCGGCGGCTCAATGAACTTTTGGCCCATGGTCGCGCTCACAAAGTCCGAGATCTGCAGTGTCACGCTGACTGTCAAGATCCAGTGGCTCAGGTAAGTGGGTTTGCGGCAAAGAGTGTTGGCAAACATTAACCCTTTGAGGTAGCGACGCACTTGGCAAGATAATCGTTATCATCGACTGAGGGATTCTAGACTCGAGAGATCCTGAGTCGTCCACACGTATGGCCTCACGCAGAGCCCAAGCACACAAGGATTGGCAAACACAACGAAACCATCTATGTCATGATAGCTGGTTTTCAACAAGCAGAACCCTGGGACATGTCCGAATGATCAGGTAAAGCACACGGTCTGCATTTCCAAACGAATGGGAGCGGCATCAAGGACGCACCGCGGGCACGACTTTATCAGGTCGCAGCATGCGGAAGAGCAGCAGCTTCTCAAAGGGGTCGAGCTTCTCGTCGTACTTCATTGGCAGCTGCACCTTTTGAGGCTCCGACGCATCAAACACCATCTTCCACTCCTCAGGCTGCTTGACGATGTCGTTCGGCAGTCGCTTGAAGGAACTCGACATCGTTGCGGCACGGCACACCTCCCCCCACGCTCGCGCCGAGATCCAATTGGCTGCAGGGTTCGCGACCGCCTTCTCAGCAATACCCACACCGCCCGTCAATAGGAAAGTGTACTGATTGCCCGACAGAAGGTGACTGGATAGCATGATCCTGACATCCAGAAGAAACGCGAACAGCAGTTTGTGCCTCTCAAAGAGTGAGCGGCAGATGTTCTGATAGAGCGAGTAAGTGAAGTGATTGTTGATGATTTTGAGGCGGGTTGGCAGGTCGTCATTCTTCTCTGAGGCCTGGATGGAGCGAACAAAGAGGCGAATGAACCACGCTAGGGAGTACTGATACATGGGGTCGACGCCCGCGAGGTCGCGAATGCAGAAGAAGAGGACGCTGTTGTAGGCGCCGCAGGGCGCGTAGTGTGTCCGGGCTTCGTCGATCTCCTTTTGAGTCTCGTCCGCAACGACCTGCTTCTCCTCGATGTCGTTCGAGACGATCTTGGCCTCTGAGAGGATCTGGATGGCGGTTGCATCTTCCAGGATGTTGCCTTCACTCTCACTCAATACCTGTAATTGCCGTGTGAGTTGGGGTTCGTGCACTGCAAGGCATTTGTCTGCATGCACATCCTTCTTGTACACTGGGGTGTGCACGTCTTTGGCAATTTCATGGGTGTACATGTCTTTGGCATGGTTCAACACCTGAGGGGGTTGATACGAGTGCCTCGTAAAAAAAACGAGGCACTCGTTTTTTTTCGTGTGCCTCGTTTCTTAGGGGACAAGTCAGGGAGTGAGTGGGATCTTTTTCTGCGAGTTCACAACCAGGAATCACACATTTCCTCAGTGAGGCACGAAAGTCTGTTCATAGAAACGACACGATTCGCTGGCAGTTGATCAGGTCCTTCTCAGAGCTCTTCATCTGCCACGACCTCCACTCCGCAGCTCAAGACTCTCAGTGGCATGCAGCGTTTTGCCAGACAATGGGTCCACCCCATCTCTGTCCCAAAGATCCATGTATTTGTAGGCGTCTGGACCCAACAAATAACTCTGCCTGGCGAAACACAGGGGGCATGCATGCCAGGTACTCCTTGCAAGTATCACAGCAACAAGAAGAACGGCAAAAACATCAACCGCTCACAGAAACATAGGTGCAGGGAGGGCACCTTGAGGATTTTGTCCTCAATTTCCTTCAGACGGCGCTTGTTCTCTGCTGAAGACACCACCAGCATTTGCCTCTGCTCCTCAAGGTCTGGGCGCTCCTCCGCAACCACAACACCCAGCAGCTGGTCACTCAGCCCATCTTGCGTAATCATGAAGTTCAGAAGTGTGACCTTGACGGCAGTTTCTGGGAGGTAGTGCGGATTTCGCTGGCAGGTCGTGATGTAGAAGCGGAACTGATCCGAGAATTCGACCATTGCATCTCCAAGGCGAATGTAATTGATGCCTCCTTGCTTGAACACCTGCAGTGCCATGCACGGCTTACTTAGAAGCCCTGAAAGGCAGCATTGACAGGCTTGCTTTGACATCGGCGTCGAAACTTGCCCGCTAAACTGCTGTAGAAATGCAATGCAGACCCAAACCATTGTCCTACTCAACAAATTCGAATGACTTTGCACCATGACACACCTGATGATGTATCGTTTTACAACGCTACCGTATGATGTATCTTTTTACAACACTACCGTATCCACATGGTCACTGGCAACTCCAAGAGTTCCATAAGAAAAATCAGTGCAACTTTCATCAGCACACCTGTTTCAAAAGCACGGGCTCCAGAGACGGGTCTAGCTCTTCACCCACGTTCTCGAGCAGAACAGGGATGCCGAACTGGATGGCATTCTCGAGTGTCCGGAGATAGTCACCATCTGTGAGCTTGATGACTCTCAGGTCCTTCTCCTTCTCCATGGCCTTGATCCACTTATTGGCCTGGCTCTGAGGGTCGATCATGAGTGGCCACCGCCTCCCATTATCCACCTGCACCATCGGAACGCCTGACACTAGGAGCACTGAACTGGATGGTGTCTAGTGCCACGCCTAGCTGCATAATTGTGCTGATGACGATGCATCATTTTACAACACTGCCGCCTCCACATGCACATTGGCAACTTCAAGAACTACTCGGGAATCAGTGCTACCGTTTCCATCACCTGATCATCAGCACACTTGTGTTTGTTTCCCCTCATCAGCCTGATGACAGGAAATGTGATGTCATATGTGACACGTTTCTTGGTTCTCCAGCAGCATGTTAACAGCATAAAGTCAGCATCTCGTGGCATGACGTCACGCTTGAGTAGTGACGACTTTCCGCACTGTGGCATCCATGCCACGTTTGTTAGACTCTCAGCAGCTCGCCTCTCCTTATGCACCTTGTATATTGCTGCAAGTCTGTCTTCGGTCCCAACCCATCCCCTTTCCTAGTAAAGTGGCTCCTTTGCTATCAGACTGACGAGTAAAAACATGCATTTGGATCAAAGAAGCCCAGATCTCGTCATGGTTGAAGAGACCAGTATCTCTCGGCTGGCATTGTTATTAAGGGCAGGGCACTCGAAACACGACTGACAATCGAAATGGAAAATTGCAATATGGCAAACTGAGGAGAGAACAGATGAACAGCATGGGCGACTTGTTCTGCGATCGATGGAGCGCACCATGATCGCGTTGTCGATCGAGAACGTGTCGTTCGGCAAGCCGTGGATAGTCCACTCGCGGATCTTTACGGGCTCTCCAAGGGCTTCGCTCAAGCTGAACTTCGACGAGGATGGAATTTTGAGCTCCTTGCAAGCGTCGACCCACTTGGCGACGACCTCGTCACGGAACGCCATAGTGAACGCGCCCAGATAGCTGATGACACCCGCAGAAATGAGCATGTCACCGGTGAGGTTGGTGTAGACAACTGCCAGCAGATTCGCAGACTCCGTCCAGCGGACCTTTTCGCCGCCGAGGCCGCCGATCAGCGTTGAAGCTCGCTCGAGCTTCTGGGAGCAGATCTCCACCTCTTGCTCGAGGTGCAGCTTCTTGGCCAGGGACTCTTCCAATGTCTGTTCCATGCTTGCAAGATTGTCCATCACCTGCAGAGATAGCGAGAGACTGTGAAATGCCACCGATCAAGCTGTGTTTCACTCGCCCAACACACTTTACCTTGTACTATGTCGCATCCTTCTCTTCACACAATTGCACTGTCTCTTTGCAGTCGTTGGGAGACACACTGCGTTGTGGCGCATACGCACTTGTAAACCTATGCTTTATCATGGCACAGGTTGCAGTGCTTCGTCAGATTGGGTTAGGTAGCTAACCCCGATTTTGTCCCTACAATTCATGCAATTTTGGGCATCTAGACCCGCAAATCACACGGTCTTGAAGCGTTGACAGGTGAACTTTCCGACATAAGGAGACTGCTCCTGGTATGCAGGATGTGATAGCACTGACTCAAAGTTGCGCTTGGCGTTTCTGACATCCATGTGGATGCGGTAAAAGAAGACATGTCAGGTCAGGCTATGATGAGTGCGGCCGACCCAGGTATGCTTGCCTCAGGTGATGGTACTGGTAGCACTGATTCCCAGAAGTTCTTGGGGTTGCCAATGACCATGTGGACGCGGTAGTGGTGTAAGAAGATGCATCATCATCATGCAGTAGTGTTGTGAACAGACACCCCATCACACAGGCACGTCGTTGTAACCACTCAGCAAGTGGCACACATCGCTACCAGGAGCACAAACTGTTGGCATATGAACTACTTGACGACTAAAACTGACAATGGGCTTTGCCGCCATATGCCAGAATATCGATAACCCAGGCCTGGGATGTCAGCAGCGCTGATGTTCTGGCATATGAAGACGAAGCCCAAATTTCAGGGTCAGCCGTCGAGTGGTTCATATGCCAACACGAACATGCCATGGCAGCCAATCTCTTGACGTCGCTGCACACGACGATGTGGATGCGGTAGTGCTGCAAAAACAATGCATCAGTGTTGCAAAGGCAGGAGGACCAGAGCAGGGGATGCGTACAGCTTTGAGCTCCGCCTGCTTAATGTCAAGGGCAGCCTTCACTTCGTTGTACTCGCCCTCTGCGATAGCAAGGGACGCCTTCTTGGGACCGACCACCTTGGCCACCTTCTCGTACTGGTCCATGGCACACACCCACTTACAGAGACCTTCTGCCGCAGACGAGGCTTTTGAGGCATTGGCCGGCGTGAAGTCAGGGTTGGCCGTGTACACTTTCCGGATCGTCTCGATGATCTTTGGGTTGATGTTGTCCTTGTCGTAATCCTGCGTACGTTTGATGGTGCATCACGTGGTGGTTGGCAGATCATGCAGCAGGGCTTGATGGGTCTGTATTACGGGTACGCTGTTGATGATGATGTGCCTTTTTACAACACTACCGCATCCACATGGACATTGACAACTCCAAGAACTACTTGGGAAACTACTGTTGCCGCACTCAATCCAAGCCTTGATTATGAAGGTGTATCTTTTCACGGGTGCGCTGTTGCCGCACTCAATCCAAGCCTTGTTGATGGTTATGTATCGTTACACAACGCCTTGTGTGTGGCAATCTCAGACCCGCTAAGCATGAACGCTAACTACCGGCCCTGGCCATGTCACAGGTGCACGGATAACTGTGTAATGAGAGCGGGAGTGTGAGAATTGTGGCTATGTGCTGGCGGGCAGGCGTGGAACCCCATAGGCACATCACTCCTCTCCAGCGCAGCTCAGCCAGTGTTTCGTCAGAGCGCATGAATTTGCGGATCTGCTTACCCGGAATTACATGAACTTTCGGGACAAACTGGGGGTCAAAGCGCAGAGTAGGAGGGCATTCCTCACCTTGAGGGATTTGACAAAGTTCGAGTCTGATAAGATCTTCTTAGATGGCTCCCAGAAGTCTTCGATTTTCTTCCCAGAGCCAGACGGGTCGTTGACTTTGGCCGGTTTCACATCCAACAACACACAGACCGCTTCCATCACGAGTTTGATGGCCCCTGGTGGATTTTTGAAACTCTGAATCAGCTTGATGTCGGCCGCCTTGATCGTGTCTAGTGCTGCAATGGCCTGCAAACCGCTTTCAAAATATTTATACTGCCACTAGCAGTGTTTTGCCAGACTCTGTCATTCTCGGGCCCAGATGCCCAAAAATGAATGAATTGTAGGGTTGAAAATGGGGTTGAAGCCCATTCTGTTGAAGCACTGGCCACTAGCCTTCACATCAAGCGAGCGACAAGCAAGAAACAAAACATTCATTGAGCATCCGACAAAGGAAACCTTGAGTGAAAGAATCAACTAATATCCAGACAGGCAAAGTCTGCAGTTCAGGGTGAAAAGAACAACGGTAACCCCACACTCATCAGGAAAAATAAGTGAACGAACGGAGGGACAGGAGGGATGAATGGAGTCATGGCCTGGTTGACACAAATTTCTTGTATGATACAGCAGCCATTCTTGATGAGTGTGTTGTGACGATGCTGTTCTACAACACTACCGCATGCACAGGGACATGGGCAACTCCAAGTATGACTAGTTGCAAGGATGTTTACCCCCTCCATGATGGGCATAGCCACGGACAGAGCTTCCTCGCATTCTACTTTGATGGCATTTGCAGCCGCAGCAGACTCCTGAGCCTTTTCGACCTCCACATCCACAATGGCTTTCTTTGGCTCCACTATCTCTGTCTTCTCCTTCAGAACGTTGACCATCATCTCCTCTGTGGCTTTGACTGTCTGTATCAAGTTGGGCTGCAAAGCCTCAAGCTCTGTTTGCATGATCTGAACTTGCTGCCCGGTAAATTCGAGCTTCTCCAGCCCAACCTGCAGAATATTGACTGATCTCACGCCTGATGATTGAAAAGTTGCAGCATCTTGTATACGGCAAACCCAAATGTGAATATGGATTCACAGGTCCATAATAGGACCTGTGAATCTGAGCATATGGGTGGCTTACATGCTGTGATAGGTATACCAACAACACCACCTGAAGCAGGCACGCTGCGGGACATGCAGTATAAATGGGTGATGATCATGTGAATGTGTGGGCGCTGTAAACAGTACAGCATCACCAGCCATGCCGCAGTGAACGCCAATCCTTGCGGGTAGCGGTCTTTCATCTTATTCTTGATGGTTTGCCTGCATTGATGGCAATCTGGCCGTTCTTCGCACCTTGTAACGCTTCTGCTGCATTGAAACAATGCCTCGCTGCCGGTTGAGCAGGGTGATGAACATGGTGATGAGCTCGAGGTAGGAGGTGGGAGTGACATAGTTGACACGGCCCTGAGTCTTCCGGAACGTCTCGGACAGGTCACGCACATCCACATGGAACATTTTACACATCTCCATAATGTCAATGCGCTGCTTGGCATCCACGTCCAGCTCCCGCAAAAACTTCATTGCTACGGCCTCGAGCGCGTCCCGCGGCCAGGTGGTGAACCAGTCGATCGTGCAGCAGTTGACGAGCGATGGGAACTGCCTCAGCCGCTCCCTGTAAACGCACTGGCCCTGGTTACATGATACGCCTTGAGTTAAGTCAATACATGATCAGTCCATCATCGATGAGTCTTGTAAGTTTTGACATCAGTCGAATCAACATTTTGCAGCAGGCAGTGGACCCTCAAGTTGCTCTGGGACTGGCAGTGTCTGGGGGGATGATGATGGTGTATATTTTTACGACACTACCGCATCCACATAGACATTGGCAACTCCAGGAGCCACTTGAGAAGCAGTGGCAATGACTGTGCAACAGACGCAGAGCGCTGACAACAGTCAAGGTAGCTTGCCTGAATGCGTTTCCGATTGGAGAGAAGCAAAGGACAATGTGCAGGTTGGCCTTGGTCTTGTCGATGAAGAAGTTCCACAGCTCTGCTGGGGTATCCAGAGCTAGGCCCTCCTTCTTGGCGAGGGTTCGGCACTGCTCAAGCACAGCTGCGCGCTCGTCGTACGGAAACATGTTGGGCACCTCTCCGGAGTTGAGCAAGTTGTTGATGTCCTCCACAAAGGACTCCAACTTGATCTGAGTGTCGGAAAAGAGAAACACACATGGCTGCCCCTCCCCTCCTGCCCTGCATTTTCCAGTAATGCAGGTGATGAGGATGTAACTCTTTACATGTACCACTTTCTGAATGCGTGGATTTGAAGCAGTACGGCTTTGGGCTGTCACCATCGCATCTCGCTATGTGATGTAAGGATGTATCTCTTTACTCACTACAGCAGCCACATGAACATTGGCAACTCCATGAGCAACTTGGGATGGCATCAAGTAGTCAAGATCAAAGTGAATAACAGACACCTCCTTACTGACCGGTCTGGACAACGGCAACACAACAACATGTGGAGACTCACACATGATGGAGAGTATTCAGAATGACATCTCGCGATAGAACGGCGCAGTGAACCCAATTGTTTTACGACATTTGACATTGCAAAGCTCCTCGGTTTGATCATTTTCGATTGGTGTTCTCGATGTGCTGCTCACCAGAATTTTGCACGTACTCTTCGAACACGAACAGACATCAGCAGCACTTTCATCATTCTTTGAGAAGCAGGGGACTCACTTGCGGGTGAAGGTCTTGAGGTCCTCTCGCCATTCCACCATGGTGTAGCTCTTGCTGATTTCTATCTGGAACGTGGGCATCTCGCTGATGAACGCAGCCAAGCGGCTGAGACTGGCCCGACCAGAACCCCCAACTCCGACATTGAGCATATGGCTGCCAGGCTGTTTGAGAACCCTGCAGATGCGTGACGTGTGCTCGACGGCATATAGGAAGATGGCAAGGTTCATTGGGCGCTTGGATTGTGCATTGTGATCCACAAGCAGCTCCTCCATCTTGCCCCGTAAAGCGTCGATGTCCTGCATGCCATGTGATGCTGGTGATCAGGGTCGTTGACTTCCAGCTTTGCGCAGTGTGAGATTTGAATCAAGCATGCTGCGAAATGCTTGCTGTATAGGGGAGAAGTGTACGTAAAACTCTTCACCTCCATAACTAAAAAACAGGCATTAACAGGGCAAGTTCAAGTCAACTACGGAGAACAGTGCACGGATGGAGTCGGGCGGTTGCTTGTCGAGATAACACCACATTCCAAAGTTTTCTCGATCAGCAGACCTTTTGTTCGGGAGTATCGAATCTACAAATATGATGAGCATGGCAATCAACAGACTATGAGAGGCTGAGCTTCTGGGCCGTTCCGATGCGGCCTGATGACATATTCTCATCCAATAAGCTGATGTCAACGCGAAATTGGGTTGAGAATGTACGGTAGTCCAGACAACAATTGAGCAGAAACATTACGCAGCGCAGGTGTCAGGAGTACCTTGAGGTACCTTTATTCATTATTTTCTCTATGTAATTGTCAGGGCTGATACAAAGATATTACGAAACGCGATGCTGACGAAAGTGATCAGTTGTTGTCTAGAGCACAGTACCTGAACTTCATCGTACTTGCGTGCGGATGCTGTCTCTGCTGCAGTGTCCATGTAGTCGGCAAAAAATATCTTTCGAAGGTCCTCCAAGACGATGTCAACACTTCCTCCGTTCAAGTGCTTGAAGATCTTGTCAAAGTCGGCGTTCAAGCGCTCCCTCAACACGCTCTTCATGTATCCCAGGAGCCACCTCCGATCCTCCTCATCTACCAACCTGCTCCCAAGAGGCTCCCAGAATTGGAAAAGCACAGACTGATGCACGCAAGGATGGCACACACGCAATAAGTACACAGTGCTTGGCCAGAATGGGTTTCCACCACGATATTGACCAAACAATCGTGTATATTGGGGCATCTGGGCCCAAAAAATCAGTGGGTCTGGCAAAGCACTGTGTATTCATAGCATAAGCGCCTTACAGTGTTGAGGTGCTCAACATCGGTCGAGCCGGACAGTTGAGTTGTGTCACTTTGCATCATGCATCTCACGTAGGCTACCACCATCACCCCATGGCATGCATTTTTATTGCCTGATTGCGCACTGCATGCATCCGCCATGCTTTCATCTGGACTCCAGATTCCGGAGAGGGGTGGTCCTCTACAATGACGAAGCTAAGGCTCGGAAGAAGACACATATTAGTTTATCCACATACATTGCCAATGTCCATGTGGATACGGTAGTGTTGGCAAAAGATACATCATCTTCACAGGTAATGGCATGTCTCCATTGTTGTAGCACAGGAGATCGAGATTCAGACATGCCTATGTGCATTTGGTACTGTCTCTGAACCTCACTTGCCTTGAGCAATAACTAGGGTAGCATCGCTTCCCAAGTTGCTGTAGACTAAAGTCCATGTGGTCCACATTGTGGATGCAATAACGTGGAATTAAGATACATATCATCCGCACTTGGGAATGCTGATTCCCAAGTAGTGCTTGGAGTTACCAATGCTCACGAGGATGCGGTGGTGTTTTGAGAAGAGGCATCATCAAGAGGTACCATCCCCACCCCAACCAGCATCACCATCACTGTGCCTCGTCCATGACAGAATGTACACATAGCAGGGTGAAAACTTATAAATCATGACTTGAGGGTAACTGCTCATTTTCACTGTATGTGGGGGTGTGAGCTGGTACCTGTCATAAAACACGCGGAGCATTTCATGCACCCACAAGCGCATGTACTTCTCTCTCGCTAATGCCCCTGCCCCCAGCGTGCTCGGAGACAGCATAAGCAAGCCACCCATCACACGAGCGATGTCTCGAAGGTTGAAGAGGTAGTGTGACTTGGTTGGCGTCGGGAGCAGCTGACTCATGGAGGTCTTGTAGACGTCCATCGTGGCGAGCACAACATTGTCCTTCATCTCCTTTACAGCATCTGGAAACTTGTTCTGCGCGGCAGGTAGCGTGGTTAATGCACCAGACAAGGCATCAGGTATGGCAGCGCAACAGGATGCTGGGGCCACTTGGTGGTGCTCTTGTCCACAAATTCGGACGTTGTGGACCATTCGCTGCCTCAGGTGATGGTATCGGTAGCACTGATTTTCAAGTAGTTCTTGGAGTTACTAATGTCCATGAGGTAGTGTGTAAAAAGATACAAATCATTCGTGGACCACCGTTGAGATACTCCTGTGTTACCATGTGTAAAGTACTCCCACCGAATTCACATGGACCATCGACGAACCAAGCAGAATCGCAGACATTTCCCTGCAGCCCTGTTAGCCCAGTAATCGCTGGGGTGTCCATGCAACTAAGAATGAGACTTTCAGAGACAGAACATCCAGCAGAACCCAGCCTGTCTATGACGGCTCCGGTGAAAGGTCACGACGAGGCGGAAGATGGGGAGCAAAGCCTGACATGGTTCGGAGAGTTGCCATACCATGGTGAGAGACCAGTCCAGGATGGATGTGAAGATCCGTTGCATGCTAGCATCATCAAAGTCGCAGATAGCAATTTGGCAGAAGTGGCGGGCGTAGCGGGGGGTGATGAAGTTGCGACCGCCACCAGGAGGGCCCATGGCTGCCACAAACTGGCAGTCCACCATCTGGCGGAAGGTGTTCTCGCGGTCATACCTGCACACACTCACTCACACAGATGCAAAACGCATTGAGGGCTCACTGGCACTCTTCAACAGCTACGTCTATGTGCAGGGCATGATTCCCAATTGCTTGATTGATTGTTCTTGGAGCTGCCAATGTCCATGTGGATGCGGGGTCCCGCTAGTGAAAAGATACATCATTACATCACATAGATAATGGCATCATGATCATTGATCGCTTAGTTGCTTTCAGCTGCGCCGACTATTTCTAGCTACTATCTGTGTGCAATGTAAGCTGATTTGATTGGTTGATTGATTCACCTATTCATCTACTGGAGGAACTTATTATTGTTATTGAGGGAAATCGTACCATCCACCATGGTCCATGTACTGACGAAGGATCTCAATGGGGGGCTGAGCCCCATATGTCTCGAGCTGAGGCATGTTAAGATCATCCACAAAGATGACAACCTTTTTGCCTGTGGGAGGCCCAAAGACGCCCTTTCGCCGCCGGTCCAGCTTTGCATCGATCATGTACTGGGTCATGTTTGCAGATGTTCGCGCTGAGAAACCTACAAACATGGCCAGGTTAGTCATTTACTTGGCAACAATGAAAACATGCCATGTCTTGAATGCCATACTTCCGCTAGTCTTAGTCGCTGATGCCGGAGGGGGGCGATCTCCATCCTTATTGACAACTCGCGGGTGGCCAAAGAGACCAACCCCACCTTTCCCATCAGTGAACGACGGATTGCAAAACACTGTGAATTGCGGCACCCAAAGCAGCCTCTAGCTCAGCTTCCTGCGGCTTTCTGTGCCCGCCAACCCTGGATCCGCGTTAAAACGCAAAAGTTGCCGGAACCATCAGGAGTTAATAGACGCGTCTGCCACACAGTGGTGGACTTTCTTTCTCTTGCTTTCCATCTGGGCTGTGCACGGTGGTGACGAAGCAGCGGGGCGGACGCACCAACGACAACTGCTGGAACGTTCTTCTCCTGGTCCAAGGAATTGACATATTTGATCACATAGACTGACTTCCCCGTGCCGGTGGGGCCCACAAACAGGCATGGGAAGTCGTGCTTCACACACAGGTCCAGCAGGTGTGTGTATCTCACTGTGTCCACTGTTTGGATCAGAATCTTTCTCACCTGCAAACGGACCGGCTTGCATGATCGGATGGGAAATGGCTTGGTTCATGAGTACTCACTCATCATGTTCATGAGCAGTGAGTGCACACTGAAACGGTCCTGAGCCCATCCCACGAGTGGAGCTCTCAGTCATGGCTTCTTGCAAGACGTGAACGCACACTTCTGTTGTCGATGACGAGATCTCATGTGCTCACCCCAACATGAATGCTTGACAACTTGTGTTGGTTCAGGTTTTCCTGCAAAGTGTTGTGCTCCAGGATGAGTTGGCGGCGTCCATGAATAATCAACATGTTGCAATCAAGACGTGCTGGGATGCTTCGAGCCTGTAAGGGCCACAGTACGACCAAAAGTGAGTCAATGCCCCGCGATAAAGTGACATTTTGCTCAACATGAACTTAGCGGACCCAAATGCCTGGAAATGCATGAGTTGTTGGGAGAGAAATGTGATCCGTACAGGAAGTTATCACGGAATCACAAGGTGAACTTGGAGAAGAAGTGGTGATGAGTCAGATGAGTGCTTATTTCTCCCTAAAACATCGCATCTGGGTGCTGGCAAAGTCAATGCGACAAAGAGCAGCGGGCGTCGAACCTCAGCGTCAGGGGGAGGGGGTGCATCGGACAGGAGCGAGTCCCACCGCTTCCATTTATCCGTCGCGATGTCGAAGAACCAAGCATACACGGTGCTCCCCTTGTCTGCGGGAATCATCTCGCTCTTGAGGCGCACATGCTCTTTTGGTACATCCTCCGGCAAGGTGTATTGCTCTCCGGATGGGCCCCGGTATTCTGCAGGGGACGCTCCCACTCAGTCAGTGCTTTGCCAGGCAATTTGCTTTGTGGGTCTGTATCCATGAACGTGCATGATTATCTGGGGCGAAAGCGAAGGCTCCAGCCCCATTCTGCCGCAGCACTGACGCACAGGGGATACCCACATCATTCTGTTGTGTGGTTGCCGCTGCAAGCAACGCACCTGCGAGTCTGCATGCGACGGCCGCGCGAATGAACGAGTCGAAGTGTGCTCGGCCGGCATTGGTCGCCGCGGTGCAGCCGATGGACCACACCATCGAGAACAAAAACACACTCTCAACGTGCAACATCACTTTGTCCTCCCCCAGAGCCGTGTACTTGGGCTTCAGCTGAAGGTGGTCCGTGCACGACGTGAAGAGGCGCTGAAGCGTCACGACGAGGTTTGCGTTCATTGTTGGAGAGGCCTCTTTGATTTCTCGCCGGTTAAATCGCAGCGCTACTGGCACGAGCCAGTCAAAGAGGCCGAGCAGGTGTGAGCGTACGTTGGGCGCGAAGTGTGGGGGCAGCAGGTTGACCCACGATAGCGTCAAATGGCGCCAACCCATCTGGTCTGCGTCGAGGTACACCATTCCACATCGAGAGACTGTCGCAGGCGAAGCAACCGCCAGATCCATCACCTGAAGAGACACAGTGCTATTTGCAACACTGTGCGGTAATGTTCTTAAAGGATACATCAAGCTCAACACGTCTTGCTTGAGACAGACTCTCACGAGCAATGAATGGGCAAGGCAGGAAACTGTCCGCATGCCATCACCAGGATGCTGCAACCCCAAGCAGACCGTTCAAATGCATGGAATTTGCTATCTGCATATATGCAGTTGTATATATACAAGAGCACGCAGACAGTCACACTCGTCCATGCGAGCATCTGCCCCCACCGTGGCGCCAAGTGCGGACTTCAACAAGGTCACTTTCACACCATCAGAAATCAAGTCAAGCGAACGCATTTCATTCTTTGGGCACTGGTCTGTGCTCATGCCCCTTGCTGATGTCATGTTGAGCAAAGTGGAATGCCACGTTCAGCGTGTTTATAGAGGCACTTTCATGGTGATATGCAGAAACTGAGCGGGAAAACAGACCTCGAAGATCATATTCATGGACGGGCTCATCTGGATGATTTCTCCAGAGTTGAGGCAGAGCTTCTTGTTGTCGTCCAGCACGGTGTTCATGTTCTCAATCCAGATCGCATCAACAGGGCCATCCAGCAGCAGCCACTTGCGGTCGGGCGATGGGTTGGACGCAGCGTTCCGGAAGGTAACTGCCAACACACCGTCGCTCCATTCATGAGAAACGGGGTCAAACTGACCGTACAGCTGGCCCATGGTGATGGATTTTGGGTTGATGCAGTAGTACTCAGCTTTCTCTTGCCCTTCCTGTCCTCGTTCATGCATCTTGGTGAGCGCGCATGCTAGGACTCGGTAGGTGGACGTTTTTGCGGAGAACGGCAGGCCGACAATCATGAGACCATGGCGGACGACGATCATCTCGTAAAGCTGGATCGTTTTGAGGAAGAAGTAGTCGGTGGGCTGGAAGTTCATCTCGGCGCACGCATCTCTCATCGCAATCTCCATTTGACTGTAGTCCGCTTTCGGCAGAACCACACCTAAGCCAAGGGTCCGCCCCCGTCAGTTGATGATGATGTATCACTTAAATTGTGCTGTCGTGAGTCAAATTTAGCCAGGAATGAGCAATAGCACGTCATGCCTAAATGCCAATGACGTGCTGGAGGGTTGCATAAGCTGCCAATATTCAGCCTCAAGAGACGATCTTCAGACATTAATAACGGGAGGGTGCATACCAAGGAACAGGTCACCAACAATTCCCTTGAAGAGAGGAACATCGTCTGAGAGAAACTTGCAGAGGTTGACATCGATGATGGAGCGAAGCATGAGCACAAACTCGTCCTCGTTTGGGAACCTCCGTTTCAGGTTCCCAGCAGCTCGAAGAACGGCTATCACGGCGCGCATACCTGCACATGCACACAGCGTTGCGCCACACCCTGTAATTTGCGGACAACAATGCCTGAAAAAGCATGACTTTGGGGGCATAAATAAGGGGGCCCATCCCATTCTGGCAAATCACCGCATACTCAAACTCATTTATCCTTCACCGACACAGCCCATCACAGAACGCAACATCACACACCATGCACTCTGTCTCTGCAGCACCATTCGATTGCCAGACAGATCGAGATAAAATGCAACAAACGAAACCAACATGCTCGTTGGAAGGCATCCTCAGGCTGGCTCACGGACTAGAGCAACACACCGTAATCGTAGTGATCCTGTGATGAGAGCTGTTCAGAGCAGAGCTTGTAGCACTGCACGATTTTTTTGCCGGATTCACGCGCCTGGAGGTACCCGAAACTGTACAGCATGATTTCAGAGATCATCGCATAATCAGGCACCATCATCGCAACCGTGCGGAAGAGGGCCTTAAGATTGTCGGGCAGCTCCGATCGGCCAGCATACCCTGCACACAAACAACCCCTCATGACCAATGCTTCACCAGGCAGCATGTTTTTTGGGGTCAGCCGCCTATAAATACATGGGTTTTGGGGACAGAAATGGAGGTCGAAGCAATCTGGCAAAGAACTGCTCGTCACCAAAGTCTGTGGCATGGTCTGTCCATGGCCCAAGTTGCATTCAAGGCCCTTTCGTGCGACCTGGCAGCAACAATTGCTGCAGGAGTTGAAACCTCCTCAGCAAGTGCGCGCCAAGTTCGCATTCGCGTGACCTAGTGTAACTGGCAGATCCAGACCACCGTCGTGCAGCCTGACAGTTATTTGCTGACAAAATATAAGGATTAAGGAAGCAAAACAAAATGCACCACCCGAGAGGGTCGGAGTTGACAACTGGCGAGACAGCCAAAGCTGGTCTTGCGCCTAAACACAGGATACGGATTGTACACGTGCAACCTAGGGGCCAGGATTATGGGGTTCAGACAGACCTGGATTCATGGTGATTGATGCCCATGCGGACCACTTGAGTTGCATCTCGGTGCCCTCGAACGTGAAGCGCTTTAACCTGGCTGTCACTGCACGCTGGATATCAAGCACCTGCTGAGCCACCACTGATAGCACTTCCAAGTCGATGCGATTGAACTCATCAAAGCAAGCCCTGCACAAAAACATGGACATCAAGGTCTGTGCACGCAATGGCAGATCACTGTATCACAAATTGCCCATAAGAGATAGAATGTCAGGAGAAGTTCAGGGCAAAGGTCATCTTTGTTTCTTTGAGTGTCGTCGGCCATGCCACCAAGTGGATTCAGCGAACAGGCTTCACTTCCTCGTATGCCAGGCAGGATTGTGCCATCAAGAAGAGGTGCCAAGCAATAACATCAGCTACTGTTGCGGTAAACTCAAGCCCCTAGTTGGTGGTAACCAGCGCAATGCAGGCTAAAGCGAAAAATTTCTCAACAAGACGGTCGAAGCTCCCGTCTTTCCGATGATGAAGTGACCATGATGCATCATATATTTCCCCAACACTACCGCATCCACGTGGACGTTGGCAACTCCAAGAACTGCTTGGGAATCAAGTAGTATGCTACCATGTGCAGCTTGCAGAATCACGTCTGTTGGGATCCAGATCAGCTGATGTGATTGGATGAAATGAGCAAATTCTGAGGGCTCACCAGGAGCCAGACGATGCGAGGCCTTTGAAGAATTTGCCCATGGCAATGTAGTCCAGGGAGTCGGAGCAGTTGAAGACCACACACTGTCGGGCCAGCGCCTTTGCCAGATCTTTCGTGGTTTCGGTTTTGCCTGTGCCTGCAGGCCCTTCTGGGGCGCCTCCAAGGTTGAGGTGGATGGCGCCCATGAGCGTGCGGTAGCACCTATCTGTGAGCGGCGTGATGACGAGGCGGGACGAGTTGCCGAGGTACTCATACCTGTGAGGAGGCATCACACTTCATTGCAATAAAGCATGACAGACCTTAAAGCTGCCTGCTCATGGCGCAGAAAGGCAACAGGCGTTGGGCTCAAAAATCCCTATGAGGTCTACAGGGATTACAGCTATGTCCTTAGCTATATTCCCTGACTTATATAGAAAGATTGCACGTCCTGGCTCTAGCGCTGCTGGCTGCAATGCTCATCACAAATGTTGTTCAGTTTCTGCCAGCCAACACGCTCTCTGACGCAATTGCAGCAAGGTAAGGGAGATATCGGAGGTAGCGCGGCAGAGGCGGAAGAAGACGGGATGATGATGTGTTTGTTCACTGCATTACCGCATCCACATGCACAGACAGAGGGAGCAAATGAGATAGGGAATGCACAGGCATATAGCGCGAATTAGCACAGGTACGGCAGACAATGGTGGAGAGCAGTGATTTGTGCGGACAAGGCTTAGCCCCCTCTTCTACATGCCTCCACCATCACAATGATGATGATGTATCTTTTTACAACACTACCGCATCCACATGGACATTGGCAACTCCAAGAACAAGGCCTCCCTCTATTCAGAGGTGCCACCATGGAACGTCCAGATAGCTCAAAAACCGCACCCATACTCGATGTGCGCCGAGATCATCGTCATCATGACTCAAATTCAGCTAACAGCATTAGCACAAACCGCACCCATACTCGATGTGCGCCGACATCATCGTCATCATGACCGTCTTCTCTTTCTCCCCAGAGGGATCGTCCTCCCAGGAGCTCCGAAGCTGAGCCTGCCACTCAAAGTCTGTGTCGTCTTTGATGCCCTTCTCGGCAAGAGTTGTGCACACGTCTCGCGCGTGCACATCCATGACTACGAGCGCCCCCAGAGTGGCCCGCTGCAGCTTTGTGAGCTCCCCCCTCACAAGGTCAACAATCTTCAGCAAGTCACTCCTGCAACGCACAGCGAAATGCTCGAGCTCTTTACATCTCAGTGTGAGTTCAGTTGGGGCAGATGACTAGCAATGGGTCGTGGAATTTCAGGGGCGGGGGCATGCTTTTTCTGCACCGCTCGAGGTACTATGCAGACCTACAAAATCACTGAATATCTGGCATAGTTGATGGCATTCTTCACGTATTATTTGCCGAAAAAGCCTGAGGCGGGAGTATGCCGTACGTGCACGTGGCTTCGTAAGCAGCTGCTTTGTCGCTCTTGAGGGCGTTGGTGACACCGATGGTCCAGGAAGATAGCAGTGACAACTAGCACAACCATGCCGGGCCACATCAGCACCCATTCATGGCGCTCCCGCTTGGAGTAGTCCTCGATTCCAAGCGCTGACATGTGGTGCACGGACTCAAACATTGCCGACTCCACCTCCAGCAGCCACTTCTCCACTGACCCTCTTGCTTGTTTGTGTCGATCGCGTCTTCAGTGGCACCTGCAAGCGGTAGCAGTGTCTCGCCAGATCCTATCATGCATTGTCGGGTCCAGATGCCCGACGATGCATGAATTCTTGGGAAAGAAAATAGGGTCGGAACCTATGCTGGCGAAGCACCGAGCAGGCGCTGCCAAAGTCTCCCTCATTGCGCTCCGTGACCTTGCAACAGAACAGTCAGCAGACAGGAGACAGAGGTGCCGTTTTGGCGCAGATTTTGATTCTCATTTCAAACGCGGGGTTCAGCTGGAGTTGCCAATGCAGATGTTGATGCGGTACTGTTGGGAGCATGCCGCATCATCGGCACCATCCATGTCATCGTCTTTTTATGATGGGAGCAGCGTTTTGCAGATTGTAGAATACGAGTATCAGGGTCCAGAAGGCCAAACATGCATTGATTTGGGAAGCACAAAGAGTCGGAACTCAATCGGACGCTCTGGATGGGAACCGTGCAAGGTTCGTGCATAACTGCACATCTCTCTCAAATGAATCCGCAGGTGTGATCGCCAGGTGCTTGGTGGGAGTCGGCACACGGTTCCAGCTGTACTGCCTGAAACACGCCTTCTTTGGCAGGCGTTTTTTCATTTTTAGTTAAAGCCTGAGACAGTCTGCCAATCGCTCTGTGGCTCAGCGTGGATGACACCGTGGATGGCAACGCACTGCTTCCTTCTCGATTGAGTTCATATGAGTGATGATGAGATCCTCAGTGAAAGTGAGCTCGTTGATGCCCTCAAAGCACTTCTTCAGGTGCGGCTGCACGCGTGTTGGGTCCTTAGTCTCGGACAGGATCTCCAGCATCTCGTCGTTGGATAGGAAGAAGAAGCGGGAAAGAAGAGCCGCTTCTTCTCCAGATAGGCTGCCAGGCCCTTCTGGATCTCCTCCAACAGCGTGTTGCACTCCATGAGGCGATCCAGCCTGCTTTGGTCCCGAGCAATTGGGATCGCCTGCGGTGCGATGTGCGTGGAGCTCATGATGGATCGCCATGTGGCGTCGACGTTGTGGAACTTCTCGCCTTCCTCCGCATCTGCTTGACAATGTCTTCGGAGGAGAAGATAGGCTCCAGGTACAGCCACGTGCTTGGCATTGCAACCAGTTGTCCAGCATATCCTGCATTCGCACCATACTTGAACACACCATAAGGAAAAACAAATAAAAGAAGCAGGAGCAAAGGTTATACAGCAAACTTTCAATAAAGGAACTTTGACACCTGGAAAGTCAGGACTATCCTGGGATGATGAAACATGTTACAGAGCCTTTTGCCATCCAAAGAGCCCCTTAGGCAAGGGCGAACCAGTCACGGCTGCCTGATGTAGCCACATCTGGTAGCCACATCATGGTTTTCCTATCTCTTCAGATGTTGAAGCACACTCTTGCAAACAACGGGCAGTAGCAGTGCATGCTCTTTGAGAGTACCCTAAACTTAGGGTACACATCATACAAGAGCACAGCGTGATGGAACTCAGATACTCTATAGCATTCTTGGTGCACTTCAGCATCGCACCTGCAGGGTCTGAAGGGTTTTCTCGTGAAGGGAGGACCGGTCCTTGAACGGCTTGACAAATGGCGACGCGTTCATTGCCTGCACCTTGACAATCTGATCGTCCAAGATGGTCTGGATCTCGTCAGTGGCGCTGATGATGAAGGTGCCCGTGTCCTTGTACGCAGTGCAGTGGATGTCGAGACCATCCCATTCCTGCAAATGCGGCAGCACAAAATGACTCAAGAGACCACTCATATTCTCCTTTGCATCACACAGACAGGAAAGTAGATCTCGTCTCCTAAGGCAGTCTTTATAGCCCCCTGTCCACATATTATCTTGAAAAAAAGAAATTTGGTTGAACGAACGAGCTGTCCATTGGCTACTGCGAATGGCAGCGTTTTGCACACCGGCAATCCCAGTTGGGGACTCATTGAGGCGCAGCAGAGCACACCACATTTACCAGGTTTCCCATGCTCCTAGTGCCATTATACTTGAGAGACCGATGCTATCTCTGAGCCAGCCATGCGCAATGTTGAAACATAACACACTCTGCTGTGCTGTGTGGTGCCCAAGCTTATCAAATAGCTCTGATACCCTACCAAGACGTGAACGCAGTTGCCAACAACAAGCGAACTCGCATTTTCCACAAAAAAAGGAAGAGGGAGAGATCACACCTTCTCCATTTTCTCCAGAGTCTTGAGCATGGAGTAATCCTTGGAGGCGGTGGCAGCCACTGTCTGGACGTCTTCAAGCTTGGCCAAGACCCCATAGGAGATGAGGTCCTCGACACAGAAAGACTGCCCATCCTCAAACGGCTGTTCCACGATCGCAAAGATCTGCTTCCAGTGGCGACCCTCCAATGCAGGGTTGGCCATCTGCGTGCACCATGCAGCTTAAGTTGTCTCGTGGTAGAAAATGCTGCTGGCTGTTTATGCTATACAACAAATATGATGATTCCAGGGAATGGCCTGGGTAGCCAGGCTACTGCCGGCTACACAACTTATCTATGCAAGGTCGAGCAGCATCACTCCTGCCAAACTGCTGTGCTGTGATTTGCAACTCGGACGGGGCAAATGGAGCACCACAACCGGCTGCACGAACATGGAATAAGTTTCAGGTGACAACATCCTCTGTGTCGTTTCAAACACATTGTGAGATCTTGCCTTTCTCTTTTTCATCGCTGCTTGACAAGGGAATGACTGTGAGATGACAACATCCTTGCTGACAAGGAAATAACAGCGGTGAAGGGTCCAGACCTCCTGCAAAAGGGGCATCTTCTCGTTGAACTCGTCCAGCTCCTTCTTCAGCCTCTTGACAACCTCGTCGTCGCCTCGACTCTTGAGCATCTTGTAGTTGCTTCGGTTCAGCTCGTCCACTTTGTTTTGGATCTGTACTGGGTCCAAATTGCTGCACTTTCCTGTCATCCAGCCCTGCATGTGCAAGTCTGTCACACAAAGGAAGGGTACTGTTGCCTGATGTTGTGTCACTTCGAATGTGCTGTCTTGGTTGTTTGTTGACTATTTCCTGCCATTGTCTACCTGATGATAATGATGTATCCTTTTACAACACTTCCGCATCACATCGACATTTCCTTGGTGCAAGAATGTCTAGGGTGCATCCAATGTTTATGCATTACGCAGAGCAGCACAACCCACGCTGGAAAGACCATTCCCATACCCGTAGTTGACGAACAAGAAAACACAGGACTGTCCGCACTGGTTCTCCACCTGTTTCATCGCCTCTGGCCCTTCAAAGCCTCACACGATGAATATATGAATGTATGATGATCATCTTCATGTACTTCACCTCAACCTCGAAACTGGTGCTGAGGTAGCAATGCATAGTTTTGCCACAGTTTTGCCAATCAAGTGTTTCTCACACTCTGAGGCAGTGGTGGAATCACACATCTCTGGAGGTGATGAAGTCGTCCAGGTACTCCCATTTGTTCTTATGGACGTTGAGCTCCTTGCTGGCTTGTTCCACCTCCGAATAGTCCCGTGGTGGAACCTCAAACAGCTCCTCGTACGTCTTGAATGTCTTGGCACGCTCGTGGATGACCTCGTACTGCAAAAGAACATCCTTGCTCGCGCATGCAACAAGCGAAACAGAATACGCCAGCCCGAAGCAAGCGGCGGCTGCAAAGGTGAGACAGCCAGAGCAGATGTCGCACCTAAATGAGGACGATCATGAAGGTCAGGCACATGATTTTGCCCAAGAGCAAGCTGCTCATGTCAGCTGCCTACCTTTCTGCTGCAGGTCGGAAGGCCACTTTGGAACAGGTGATAACTCGAAGTCGTGCCTCGCCTGACTGAACAGGAAACTCATGTTTCACTGACCACCATTTCCGACAAACGGCTGAGAAAGTATCGCAAATGGTTGCATGCATGCATAGAGTAGAGATGTTCAGTTCAAATAATGCGCAATCCTCTGCAGTGCTTAGCAAACCTCCTACCTCCGTTGCTGTCCCCCAGATTTTTGCGATTAAATAAGTAAATTAATCAGGAATCACGATTGCGGGCACCTGGATCCGTAAACGACACAGTCTGGCAACCTGCTGGTTGTCTGGGCCCGCACCTGTTGGTGAAGGTCATCCACCTTCTTGCACATCTCCTTGGGGTTGGAGGTGCCAGAGTCAAAGATACCGGAGCGACATTGCTCAAACACGCCTCGGAGCTGGTCAAACATTTCCGTGACGTTTGTCTCCATGGAAGCCATGTGCGACTCTTTGTTTGCATCCACAAACTTCTGTGACTCCTCCAGTGAGCGTGCAAACGCGGACACGATCTCCTTCAAGTCTTGCATAACAACTTCGTCGTCTGGCCGCATCTTGCCTCCATATTCACTCAGCATCTTGTACATTTCCTGCACAACGAAGCCATTTGTCAACAATGCTGGCTTCAACCCAAGAGTTGAAGCGCACTTGGAAAGGGGGGCCATAGAAAGACAATGCTTCAACAGCTTTGGTTTCGATCCTCGTGTTTGTCCCCACTATTCATGCATTTTCAGGCATCTAGGCCCACAAATCACCAGGTCTGGCGAAGCACTGGAAACGTGCCTGAATTGTGGCGTACTCCGCCTGCGTGTCTTCCTCGCCCGACTTCTGCTGCAGATAGGCGGCGTAGTACGTGGCAAATGCGTCCAGCTCATACGGCCTCTCACGCAGGCCGCGAACGCTCTTCTGGAGCTTGTCGAACACCTCCATTACCTTGTTGTGCGAGGCCATTTCCAACATCATGCACAGCGTGCGATCGCCTTTTGCACAGCACCGTGCAGCTCGGCCTGCATCGCTGTGCAGTCCCAGCCATAGTAGCCCCTCACGCTTGCCAGTCTGCATTGCATCAACCTCCCGCAGCCACTCCCTGAAAGATCAAGCCAAAAGTCAGGAGCGATCGGGCCGGCATAGTGTTGTCTGGACATGGAAGCATCTAGGTGTGGGAAGATCTACAGGGAACAGATCTGCCACGCGGCAAGATGCCATGGGCGCGACAACAGCACCTGGAATTTGACGGTGGTGTGACTCTTTACAACACTGGCAATGATGATGATCGTTGCCTGGACACTGACAGTGCTGGCCATGATTGTCATCATTGCCAGTGTCCACGTGGGATGCACAGTGAATGAAATAGAAAACATACATCATCATACAAAATTGTGAATGTGGATGATAAGATTGGCCGCCGCACCAATGCTTGGTTGCTTTCGGCCTGCGCCGACTATTCCTTGCTCACACTGTGATGTAAGATGGGTACGATCGCCTCCGCACCTCAACAGCATCATGTCGATACGGAACTGCTCAACAGAGCGCTCCTTCTCCTTGTACTGCTGTGGGTCCCAGGTCTGTGAGAACTCGTAGATAGGGCGCAGCACCGACAGCGTGGCGGTATGAGTCAGCGCATCGCGGAAAGAAGCGGCCACAGCGTGGTCGCACGCCAGGCGGTTGATGCTTATGGAACGTGTTCCAATGAGTGCAGTGGAGAGGTCCAGGGGGGACACCACATGACCTTCGAGCACGGTTTTGAATGCGGGCAGTTTGAGCAGGCGTGGCATGCTTCGCACGTATCCCACAAAGCTCTCGCTGATGTCGGTGGTCACCATCTGCGAAACCTCCGCGTCACCTGCGCGTACAGGGATCAGCGTTCCACCAGATTTTTTGGGGGCCAGGTTGATGATCATGATGGAATGTGAGAGCTGTAACTGCTTCGAACGTGCTTGCTTGATCGCTCTCAGCCTGTGCCGATTCGTATTTTCGGTTATCTATGTGTCGCGTAACGATGATGTGCCTTTCGGTCCGTGCCAACTGGTTCTTGCTGTTACCTATGTGATGAAATTGGAGTACTTTGCCTTTTACATAAAAAAATAAATAGAACTGACCGATGGATGGGGTGTGATCTACCATTGTGTGACATCATGTGACACGACCCTGATGCAATGCAGCTGTTCGTCCCAACGCAGTGACATCATGTGGACATGACATCATGCACGATCATTGACATTTGCACTGTGGTGGCACTCCCGCCGCTCATGTTGGCTCTCTCATCGGCTTGCCTCTTTTTATTAAG
>NW_028323694.1:0-2500 GCF_984573655.1 Nuphar pumila | reverse complement strand
GTGCAACGGCCGCACCAGCAACTGCTTAACTGTGCCGCAGCTGTGCGCAACAAGTGCACGCAACCGCACACACAAGTACCGCAGCCGCGCGAACCGTGTGGCGCACATGAGGTGCCGCGTGCCATGAGGATCAATAAAAAATTTTTCCCCCTTTTGGGCGCTGACCCCCCGCTGACAGGAACGAATACGAAAAACACCCGGGCAACCATAAAAAAAATTTTGACCCCCAAGATTGCAAATATCGACACTCATTCAACCGATTGAAGGAGAGCATCCGACGGGTCTACGAGTCTCAATCGAGCTCTAGATCGTCGAATCACCAATTCCAGCCGAGCGCAATCACCAATTCCAGCCGAGCGCAAACCGTCACCTTGCCTACGAACACAAAGGGACGAGCAAGTGTTGCGACCGTGCAACGTGTGCCGTACTTAGTGCGCAAACCGTGAACTTGCCTACCGACACAAGGCACGAGCAAGTGGTGCAACCATGCAACACTTAGAGGCGTTCAGTCATAATCATGCCGATCCATAGCAGGGTCGAATCACCAATTCCAGCCGAGCGCAAAACCGTGACCTTGCCTACGAACACAAGGGACGAGCAAGTGTTGCGACCGTGCAACGTGTGCCGTACTTAGTGCGCAAACCGTGAACTTGCCTACCGACACAAGGCACGAGCAAGTGTTGCAACCATGCAACACTTAGAGGCGTTCAGTCATAATCATGCCGATCCATAGCAGGGTCGCATCACAAGTGTGGCAGACGCAGACGCGCAAAACCATGACCTTGCCTACGAACACAAGGGACGAGCAAGTGTTGCGACCGTGCAACGTGTGCCGTACTTAGTGCGCAAACCGTGAACTTGCCTACCGACACAAGGCACGAGCAAGTGTTGCAACCATGCAACACTTAGAGGCGTTCAGTCATAATCATGCCGATCCATAGCAGGGCCGCATCACAAGTGTGGCAGACGCAGACGCGCAAAACCATGACCTTGCCTACGAACACAAGGGACGAGCAAGTGTTGCGACCGTGCAACGTGTGCCGTACTTAGTGCGCAAACCGTGAACTTGCCTACCGACACAAGGCACGAGCAAGTGTTGCAACCATGCAACACTTAGAGGCGTTCAGTCATAATCATGCCGATCCATAGCAGGGCCGCATCACAAGTGTCGCAGACGCAGACGCGCAAAACCATGACCTTGCCTACGAACGCAAAGGGACGAGCAAGTGTTGCGGCCGTGCAACATGTGCCATACTTGGTGCACACAAAGTGCCGCAGGTGCGCAGACCGTGACCTTGCCTACCGGCACAAGGCACGAGTCTGCGCCTGATCGCTTAAGCCGTGCGCGTCAGAGCAGCAAGCGCCTGCGCGCGCTCCCTAACGCCCGCGTGCGCTCACTCCCTTGCCTGCGCGCGCTCCCTAACGCACGCGCCAGCGTGCGCTCACTCCCTTGCCTGCGCGCGCTTGAGTATTATTTGCGCCTGCGTGGGACGAGACATCCCTGCGCCCGCGTCCGCTATACATCGCGCGCCTGCGTGCGCTCAACGATCCGCGCCTGCGTGCGTCGATCAACCCGCGGCTGCGTGCGCTGAAGGCAGAAGGCCAGCCGAGTGCCTGCGTGCACCGAACGAGCTAGGTAGGGCCGCATCACAAGTGTCGCGGACGCGCAAACCATGACCTTGCCTAAGAACACAAGGGACGAGCAAGTGTTGCGACCGTGCAACATGTGCCATACTTAGTGCGCAAACCATGACCTTGCCTACCGACACAAGGCCCGAGCAAGTGTCTCAACCTTGCAACATGTGCCGCAACCGTGGACATCACTTCGCACTGCAACTTGTGCACATGGGTTGTCCCGCCGCTACGGGAAATGCAAAGTGTTCCGGCTAGCACCAAGTGGGCCGGACCATACTACCCGAGAACCTCCCTTCGCATTGAGGTAGCCGTGAGTTCCCAAACTGAAGGCAGTCGTTAGGTGCTCGAAAACCTCCCTTAGCACCATAGAAAAGTTCGTTTGGTGCGGTGAACAGAAAGGATGGGAGGGACGAATCGATGCGACAAGAGGCTGAATCTCAGTGGATCGTGGCAGCAAGGCCACTCTGCCACTTACAATACCCCGTCGCGTATTTAAGTCGTCTGCAAAGGATTCAGCCCGCCGACCGAGAGGAATTACATTTCAAGGCTGCCTGCGCGGCTCGTCTGCCGCACAGGAGATCACCAATGACACGGGCCCTTGGGAGCACGAGGCCCCTACTGCGGGTCGGCACACGGACGGCAGGGACAAGCGCCGCTTCTTAGCTTGGATTCTGACTTAGAGGCGTTCAGTCATAATCCGGCACACGGTAGCTTCGCGCCACTGGCTTTTCAACCAAGCGCGATTGCCAATTGTGTGAACCAACGGTTCCTCTCGTACTAAGTTGGATTACTATCACGGCGCGATCATCAGTAGGGTAAAACTAACCTGTCTCACGACGGTCTAAACCCAGCTCACGTTCCCTAT
>NW_028323693.1:0-33818 GCF_984573655.1 Nuphar pumila | reverse complement strand
CATGGTGGAGCAGGAGATGAAGAAGCAGCGTTCGGCCCCCAAGCGTCCTGTCCCCTCGGAAGGCTTGCCTGATGACGGAACGTCTCAGATAGTGCCTCAAACTGTGCTAGAGGGCAAGGTGGAGGATGCAGAGCCTGTGTGGGTGCAGCTGAGGGCGGACACATCAATTTACCGGGAAATACAGGTGCGGCATACATCACTCGAGCCACCCATGCCGATCAAATAGAGCGTGCTGACGGCCGGTTCCAACGGCGCCTTGCACAATGAGCTTCCGCAGCGTCTGGTTGTGATGCAGTGGCCGAAGTGCTTGCAGAGGAGCTTGGCAATCCAAGAGTGCCGAAGTTGTGTAGCACATCACGGGGCAAGTCTTCTTGTGCGAAGCGCACCAAGTTCATGATGATGCATCGTTTTCAACTCCACCGCATACAGATGGACGTTGGCAACTCCAAGGACTACTTGGCAATCAGTGCTACTGTTACCAGTATAATTGTGGCAAGCGTACCTGGACCAGCCTGACTTACCGTATCGTGACCTGACATTGCTAGATAAACTTGTTTGCGGCATGAATGAGGTTTTGGGAAAAATCTGGCCTTGTCTTGTAGTTTCCAATGTTGCTGAAGATTTGGCAGCTTGCAACGTCAGCGCCCAGGTGTCCGGTTCTCCTTCAGCCCTGCGCATATCATGCACTGGCTAACCTCAACACCTTGCAGTGAGCTTGACAGCGTGCCAGTCGGCATGAGGGGGGAATCTTCATCAGCGGGTGGGGTCATTTCATTGCCAAGTCGGCAAAAGCATTCGCCGGTTTTGACCGGTGACTCGAAAACAGGTGACCGATGACTCACCGATGGGTGACCCCATTCGGCGGATGATGCCTCACCGATGACTCACCCCAGCCCAGCGAGTCTGTGAGTATCTGTTTTATATGGAGGGCCAGTCCTAGATATCTGTTGCCGCATGCACTATCAGGCTGCACTTGAGTTGCCTATCTGATTGCGGCATTGCCGTACAAAGATGGATCTCCACCAGCTCAAGCCATCATGGCCTGCATGGTGGCCTCCACAGTCACCCCGGGAGTGACGGAAATGTGCACGAAAACATGAAGTGTGTATGTCTGGATGGCGCTGCTCGTTCACAGTCAGGTCATGTTCAACCCTGTAGCTCCGGTCGTTCGCAGGAGGTGCCAGGAAGGGGCCTGGCTGCATACTTGGGGCTACCAACGGAGCAGTACTCACTGCTAGACAGCGAGCATGTCGCGTTTCTTGGAAACGGAGCCTTCCGGGTGACGTTTCCGTTCCGAGAGTCCTTCGGGTTGGACCTTGAGCCAGAGGTGGTCATCCAAGTGCGGCCCGACTTGGAGCAGGCCCTTGTCACATTTGTCAGCAAAAAGATCAGCTCCGGACGGGCAGACGTCGATGACGCGACACGTGTCACATTTGCTTCCATTCTCTCCCGGGAGGATGCCAATCATGGCACTGAGGTCTTCCTTGTCAGTGTGATGCGATTCCAGGTGCGATTTGTAGCCGACTGCTTACTCGGATGGCTGCTCAATTTGATGCGATTCCAGATGTGATTTGCAGCTGACTGCTGACTCACATGGCTGCACTGTGTCATGCATTTCCAGGTGCAATTTGCAGCCGGCTGCTGACTCAGATGGCTCCTTTTTGAGTTCATGTCCTGAAGGTATTGCTAAGCTGAGGTATTCTCCATTTTAAGATGGGTCAGCAAAGACTTTGGTGCTGTTCATTGTGTTTGACTTGTCTTTCACCGGGTGACACTGCAAGCTGTGGTGTATATAGGGAATTCAGATAGCCAGTGATCTCAACAAATGCAGGCATCGCTCAAATTGACGCCCCAAGCAGCGCGAGTCGTGCCCATTTCCATGCTCGAATCCCTGGGAAATCGGCTGCTGAGCACCGTCATGAAGGCCAGCTTGGAGCCCTACATGAAGAGCCTTGAGCAAGACTACTATGCCTGGGCCTTCATTCAGAAGCGCGCTCTGATGGCTGGCTCCGACCAGGCTGTGTAGCACCCTGTTGCGGCTGTGTTCCTGAGAGAACTGCAGAATGAACAATTTGTTCATGTATTTGATACATGTCGTACAATTCGCACCAAAATAGTAGCCTTTCGACGAGTTCTTTCATGGACGCGGATGGGGCGATGAGAGACCCTGCCGCAATGTCGATGCTGGCATTTTTGGGACTTGCTGTTTACAGATCTACAAAGCGATTCGCCAGAGTGTGTTTGAGAATCCAGATTCTCAGGCAGTGCGTGACGGGTTGGAAATGTCCCTGTGCATGTATACAGACGTCAGCTTCAGATGCCTGCATTTTGGGGTCCGAAAGGGAAGGCGGAACTCAGTCTGGTGAGGCACTGCGGACTGTTGCTCAAGTTGCATTTAATTGGCCCTGGTAACGTCGTGCTGCGTTGTTGAGGTATTGCAACAGCGTCTCAAGTGACTCGCTTGCACTAGTGCATCCATCGTGGGAACTCCGACAATGCTAAGATACTTTCCCACATAACCTCCGGGTGCAGTGCCTGGGGTGTCTCGGCTCGAGTTCGGCGCAGGCAACTTGCTTTCTCTTCGCAGACGTCGTTGAAGAGGTCGCTTTACAGCGTGCAATCAGAGCGAGCATGAATGAAAGTCCTCTCAGCATTTTCCAGACTTCGACACACGCCGTGTCAGAGGCTCCGGCCGAGTCAGCAAAGGACATGCAGGCATGCTATCCAAGCAGGCATATTCTTCCGATGTCGTCGACGACGACAGCCCATGTTCTTCAGGTCAGAAATGCAATGATTGGGTGTATTGAGGTGATCTTGCGTTAATGTCATATCTGAGAGGCTCCTTGGAAGTCCAACTTCATCGTCGATACACGCACGCCTTGCTGGTGCATTCGCGCACATTTATCTGCGCGGTCTTCCTCTGTCAACGTTTTCCAGTTTCTCCAGATTCATTGAGCTTGGTGCTCACTTTACAGTCGTCGCTCCATGGACTGCGTCATGGCGGACGCGGAACCTTCGCGATTCGACGAGCTTTTCAGGGAGTGGAGCGCTCGAGGTAACTTGTTCTCTTGCAAAAAGTACTGATGCATCAGGAAGAGGAAGTATAATCGGTCGCAGTGCTCAAGGATGTTGTAGCTATCAAGGCTGCCTGCACAGGGTCGTCGCAACTCTTCCAGGCCTCAAATGGCAGATGTTCTCATGCATAACGCACCACCAGTAGACGTAATATGTGACATGTATCCAATTCGTGATTCCAGTGGCAGGAGCGTGACTGGCGAGTCAGCATGCAGCATTAGATGCTTCTGGTTACGTCGTAAACGCGCCAGCCGTGTACGCTCACCCAGAAGGCAAAATGCCGTGTTGCACTGGCAATCTCTTTGCGAATGACAATTTGCGTGACCAACTTGGTATACACGCCAACTCATGGTATTTGACACCGTATCGCGTGTCGGACATCCAATGTGACGACGGATGGGTCTGCGTGACGGTGTACCTTGACAGTCGGAGCCCGTGGCTTGTTGGGACAAGGGGGTCGTACTGAACTTTTGGAGGTATCAAGTTGTATCCGCGGCCTGCTCTTTCCTCGGTAAGTCGTGACGTATGAATCCCCGCATACGCAGGGCCTGGCGATGCAACACCTTCTCTGCACAGCATGGACAAAGACTTGCTGCCGCTTATTTTGGCCAGGCTGCCACGCAAGCACCGTTATCTGTCAGTTTGCCGCCTCTTCAACTATCTGTTACCAAAACTCGCGCTCTCCACGACGCCCAGGTGCGCCACACCCAGCAAGAGGGAGTATCAATCTGCAATCAGAGCCCTTGACTGACCACCGTGCTTGCTCAACCAGCAGCATGCCACAAAGTGCAAGGCCTGGCTGAGCAGGCAATAGAACGCTATTCTTCCCTTAGGGGGCGTATGTCACGGGGTCCCACAAACGCGTAGTGGCTGGGCATGCATGGCACACGCATTCATGATGGTGGGGTTTTTAAAGAGAGCTGTTGAAATCCTTTCTCTTTTGTGCCTTGCCATGTTTCACAAAAGTGTTGCAGCAGTGGTGCATGCTCTCACTTCATCGTTGCACGTAATCCACCTACATGCATGCCTATACCAATGCCAATGTCCATGTGGATGCGGTAGTGTTGTTATATTGATACATCATCATCACACCACATGAGTGGCAGTCTTGCCTATCGCTGAGGTATGATTGAGGTATGAGTACCTGGAATGATATAGAATGGTTCCAAAACATAAATACCTTGTCTCAGAGAGCTCATCGTGGCACAGTGGTTGGGCATCATCAACAACACACATCACCAGTACACGCGGTTGTACGACGTCTTTGGATGCGTGCATTCAGGAACGGATACACCTGCAACGACACGAGCAAACTGGAGGGCGCGCTTCGCCATGTCACATGGCACTGCACAGCAGGGAGCGGGAAGGACTGTGTCCCGTCAGGGCTCGTCAAGGCGCTGACTCGCTGCAAGCACCTGCGCTCTCTGAAGATAGTGCACCTGCTGCTGGACAAGCACAACATGAAGCTCCTCGCGAGGCTGCTCGACAGCTGCCCTACCCTCGAGAGCCTCAGCATTGTGCAAGCGGAAATGAGTCATCACCGTCCCGATGTGCTCCGAGATGCGCTGGCGCGCTGCAAGCGACTCAGCTCGCTGACGCTCTCCGTCTCTCACTGCCCTGGGCCTCCGCTGTTTGCATTACTCAAGGAGCTCCCCCGCTGCCCAGAGCTCAAGTCGGTCACACTTTCGGACACCTACGGGTCCAATTGTGCTGTGGAGCTGCTTTGGCCTGTTCTGTTGAAGTGTAGGTCTCTGCAGAGCCTTAACCTAAGGTGCGTACCACCTCACCGTTGTTGCTCAAGCGTTGTTATACTGAGATTTGAAGCCTTGATTTACTCCCTGCCCGGCAAGGGGTGAACGTTGCACAGTTACAGTTACAACTGGCGATGCCGGAACTAGATAGCATTGTATTCTCAATCTGAGTTCCTGCGATGTGTGACGAGGAATCCATTTTGTTTGCAACGTCGGTTACCCATTGCCCAGTGAGTGGTGATGTGATGTCAACGAAAGTTACAGCGTTGAACCAAGGAAAGATCTGAACAACAGCGTTTGGTCTTGCTTATGGGGAGCTTTGCTGACACAAGCTCCTTCAATCATGCAGTGTCGTAGACAGTACATTCGGGGACGAACTACCCACGCATCCGGAGGCTTTCCCCCGGCTGCGGTCACTCAGCCTGCGCGTGGCGTGTTCACACCATCAGCGCGACCGCCTGCCTTGGATTCCACAAGCAGCTGCCAGGCACATACTGCACACAGTTTCACGCCTAACCACCCTGAGCAGCCTCAGCTTAAAGCAGATGCCTTGGGACTTTGGAGGCGGAGTCTACACACTAGTGCGCATGCCTGCGTGGTCCGCCCTCGAGCATCTCGAGCTGGATTCCCACCCCCTCAGCAATGCCTCATTGCAACAGTTACTTGCCGCGCTGCCCGGCAGTCAGCATCTGAAGACGCTGTCGCTGTTTTGCCACGTGTACCAGCCCGAAACGTGGACGACATTGGTCGCCATCCTCTCGCGTTGCCCTGTGCTGACCACGTTCTTGCTACGTGGCACTTTTGTCAACTTCCAGCTGCCAGCGGCTCACAAGAGCGAAGCAAACCCCTACATTCAGCATCACACCGCCGTCGATCTGGACGGTCTGGGGATGGGCGATGATGCAGCGCCGACGCGCGTCGAAGCGTTCATGACGCAGCTCGGCGCGTGCACGCGCCTGACTCAGCTCTGCATCGCCAAGTGTCTGTTCAGTACGCGGGAGTCAGCGGCCTTAGGGGTGGCGCTGTCGCAGCTGACCGCATTGCACAGCCTTCGGCTGGAACATTTACGACTCAGCCTCGCTGGCGCTCAGCATGTGGCGAGCGGGATTGCGCGGCTGACGGGCTTGCGAGAGCTCGTTCTAGAAGATGCCGACCTCGATGCCGAGGGCATGGCATGCATCAGCAGCGCCCTCATGCACTGTCATGGCTTGACTCACTTCGATGTGAGCGGGAATCCGTTCGGCCAGGACGGTTTACATGTGGTTGCGTCCACCGTGAGCGCGTTACCCGCCCTCGAGCAGCTATGTCTCAACAACATCGGTCGCGTGAACGGGTCTTTGCCGGAGCTCATGCAAGCGCTGCACTGCCACGATGCGATTCGTGTGTTGTGCATCGGCTCTCTCAACAGCCGGGATACCCTCTTCGTGCTCTCGAATCTTTCAACGTTCAGCGTGATGCAGCAAGCAAACATCACGTGTGCTGTTCCGAGCGCTGCGGTCCGCGTCTACATCAGGAAGTACGAGTACAGCACCAGCTGGACAGCGGAGGGCGAGACCTTGATCTCCGTGTCGCCCTAAGTGCTCGGAGAAGGAGCTCGTGCAAGTCTTTTGGCGCTCCGCTTGTTGCCATTGCGATTATGGCACAGAGCTTTGTTAGATTGTGTTCCGAACCCCACTTTTGTACAGAAATTCGTGGATTTTCACGCATCTGGCACTCCAAATCACACGGTGAGGCAAAGCGATGGAGTGTCACAATGCGCCGGTGCATTTGTTTTCTGTGTTGACTTTATCTTGGTTAACGGAAACCTCTGTCTGCTGCTAAAATTATAGCTGTACAGTATCTTACTGGAAACATGTCTGATGTCCCTAGGTAGCAGACTGCCTGTGCGCAGGTGCAGGATGAGGAAGTGCTTGAGACATGCAGGTTTGCCCGGGTTGCTTCATGCACCTGGCATTTGCAGCTGCAAGTACAAGGAGACAATACGTGATGACGTTTTTCCTTCAGACAACCTTGTTTGGGCCAGGCATACTTTAGCGCATCTAATTAATGGTTGGGCGATGAAAGATTGCGTGACGCATAGTTCTCTGTTGAGGACCGATCATCAATTGGAGATGTGTTGGGAACAGATCTAGCGACATGTACTTTGAACGACGCATGATCGTCCAATCATCAGTCATATTATGGTAGTGACTGATTGTTTTGGCGAGGCATGTCATAATGCATCCTGTTTTCTGACATGGAACAAGCAAGCATTGTTCTTCAGGACACAAGATCGGCAAAATGTAGTGCTGCAAAAAGCATTGTTGGCGGCCCAATTGGTTCAGCACCTACACAGTTAGATACCGAGAAACAGCGTTTCCGTTTGCAGACAAATTTGTTGTACTGGCTTACACAGCATATCTCATGATAGTTGCATAAATCGCCCATCCAAGGCAAACACCAACCATGCTGAAAGCTTGTCATCAATGTGTGCATGCATCAGCAAAGATATAAGCTGTTAACCTGCGTCCGTCAAGCATCGGCAACGAGAAAGTCGCCACCAAGCTGGATCTTCTTGCCAGGCTCAAAGGCAGGCAGGCCTCGGTATGGGCAACCAGCACACCGGAAGGCATCCCCCAGGCCGCACTGCAAAACAGAACCCAAAACGTCGGCAATCCACAAAACCCATCGCACGGCAAATCAAAACACCAGAGCGCACCACAAGGCCCACACACAAGCGCACATGCATTTAGAAAGTACAATTTTCCGGCACGCTTGCCTCAGCTAATGGAAAGAAGCACTCCATACATCGCCAATGTCCAACTACACGCAGTACTCTAGTTTATAACGACAGCGGTGATAAAGCTATGGAGCTAAGCAGCAGCCCAAAAAGAGAAACCTGAGGCAAGCCTCGCGGGTTCTGCAATAAGGGCGAGTATGAAATCAGAGCGTACAAGCTAGAAGGGCAAGCAGGTGCATCACAGATGAGTCACGAGATCACTATCGCAGACTGTCTATAAACTAGAGTACCCCAGCACAAGCACATACAGGAACATTTTTTTTCACCGAGTTTTGCTGATCAATATTGACACCACTAAGAGGGAGACCTAGTTTGCTTTACAGCACGCAGAAGGACTGCATCCATAGACTTTCAATGAGCCGCGGATCTGCAAGTATGGAAGGCTGGGACGCACGCTGCCACACGCTGACTGCGGGTTGTCAATCATGTCCTGAGTCAGCTTGACGGGAGCTCCAGCAGCTTCGGCATCAGCCCGACCGCACGTGCAGTCCTTGCACGCCTTCTTGCCAAAGCCAATCTCGCAGTCATCTGCGAGCACAGTCATAGTGACCGATGACAGCATGGGCCTTGCAGCAACCACTCGACAGTGGTTGTGTTTGTAGTTCAATCCCAACCAGCGCTCAGAGTTTGGAGCAGTGGTCGATTTGCGCCGCAGCTGTCACGTGCTGGCAGCCCACAGGTGATGTAATTTGCAGGTCTAAATGCCTGAAAAGGTATGCAACATGGGTATGAACTGGTGGTCTAACACCATGGGTGAAGGGTTCAGCACAGTCCTGTGCGATGACAGCACTGATGGCAATCAACCGTCCTTCTAAGAAGTGGCAACAGCGAGGTTTGCCTCAAGTTGCAGGTCATGGCACCATGGGCCAGGAGGTGATGCCGCACAGACGAGCAGGTCCTGGGCTTTAAGGATCCGAGCAATAACAGCATCTTTTGGCCATTCCAATCCGTTTGCAACTCTCTCACCCTGCCCCTCGGAAGAGCAACAGTAAGCCTGGCTTGCTCATAGATAGCGACTGTGCACGACAAAAAACACCTACCCTGGACAGATAACCCAACACCCAACCCCTCTTTTTTTCAGGTACCAGACAGAATTCTTGAGGTAATACTAACCAAGCGTTTGATTTGACCAATTTGGAAGAGACAGACAGCTCATGCGAAACGCCACCCAACAATCGGATGTAATGACCACTGCTTACACTGCCCCTTCCCTGCTTTTGCCCAGTCGTTTGAACTCCATAATAGACAAATGAGGACTCTCTACAGTATGATGGGGTATTTCATGGTTCTGGGGACGATAAAGACGAATACGGACTCGCTTATTTGCAGGTCATCCGGGCAGACCTGTGCTCCAGTCTGACCCAACCCGCCTCGTGCGACGATCCAGCTATCTCTCAGCTGCAAGATGAGATAGCTAGGAAGGACAGACACGGCTAATTTTTTAACAACACAGCAACAGCTGCGCAACCTGTGCCTCGAGCACAGGGAAGCACACCAGTGGTCGGTCGGACAACTGGCTGCCTGTCCTCAGCACTGAGAAGGTCATCCTCGTCAATCATGTCATCGTCGTCATTTGAAGTGTCCAGCTTCCATACTGCCGCGGGTTTCTGCACCTCTGGCTTGCCTTGATCTGAGCCTGCTGACAAGTTGATGCTCGCCTTCGCTCCAACCTCAAATTCTGGCTTCGCACCTGTGACCTTCACACAGCATAGCATGTACTCAAGCAACTGTCATAGGAATTGCCAATCTTTCCTAGCAGAGCCTTTTGTCCAGGAACCACCAACATATGATTTCAGATGCATCTGCATCCTCAGCCTCATTTCCCTGAGTCCTTTAAGAAACACACAACCCCTGGTCACAACGTGGCGGTAGCAAAGATAACCAAACCCACCTGACGCCATGCCCATCGCATCACGAACCGAAACTGCACAATGGAGATTTGAAGAGGAAACAGAACGTTCTATTGCTGCAAGCGTCAGACAAATAGCCAACTTCCTCCGCCAACAGCTACAAGCGAAACAACCATCCGACACGATTTGAGCAAATTCATCTGAGTGCATAAGAACGTTACAGGACTTAGTAAGCGTAAGAAAGTATCTCGAGATACTGCATCCGCGGGCAAACCACGCAAAAACGAGTGGGGGAACGAACCGTGTCAAAGGTCACGCCATCCACTAAATGTTGATTGGCTTGAGCCACGACCATGCCACTAAGCATAGTGTGTAACTTCAACTGCGTAGCCTGCGCAGCAACCACATCTTTAGCAAGCAAACACGTTGGTTGTGGGCAGTGAGCACGATGCAAAACGCGCCGAGGGACACACTGGCGAGGACTGCTCCATGCAAGTCAAAGCGCCCTTCGCTTTAACGAGCTTCAAAGCGGAACTGATGAGATTGACCGATAGCTGGTTGGCGCCTGTGGCAACAAGCACCACCTTTTCGCATGGTGCTGCCGCTGATGAGGAGGTGCTGAAGCTGGTGACTACTGATGCAGCCTCTATTGGTACATCTATGAGATGCAGCACTGCAGCCAAGATCGACCCAGGTAGAGTGGCTTCAGTGCAAAGAATCAACGACATCATGAGAACTAACGTAAGAGTAGACACCGCCTGCCAGCAAACATCATTTGCACAGTACGATTCCAGGTACACTGCTCCTGTTGTGGTTCTTGCATGCAGAAGCTGGACTACGCCAAAGGCTTGCCAACTTCACGAGTTTGGCAAAGGCTCCGGCACTGGACCAGTCATCGCTGTCCGCTGTCCGAGTCATCCTGTCAGCACCATGAGTCTTCGCGAGTGATAATTTTTCTTCGAAGCGCAGTTTCCACGGCCTAGCGTTCAAGCGCAGTTTAAGATCTAGCGTGGTCCAGGCATACGTTTGCAAGCGCTGCGTGCCTGCACCACCTGTTCCTGCTCTGAGCACCTTTTCGCAGGGTAGGGTTCTTGGCTGCTTCGTCTGCACAGCGGTTGAGCATGCACGATTGTTCGCACGTCACTTTGAAATTCTGTGTTAAATACGACACAGTATGGGGGGAATCTCTTGTCCTCTCGGGGGGGCGTGGCTTGCTTGGAGAGTGGGACGTACACAGGGGCATCCATATGTCGTGCACCCCGAGCACGGAGGGCTGCATCTGGGAAGCCTCAATCCAAGTTCCTACGCATTACGAGTTCAGGTATACCTATGTTGTCGTCAACGAGGCGAAGACTGTCGTGCATAAGGAGCTGTACCCGCACAGCTTGCGCTTGCCCAGCACCACCGTTGCTGGTGACATCATTCAGATAGGCGACACCTTCCAGGTGCGTGCAACATGTATGCGTGACTGCAATGTGCACCAAATCTTCACATTGTCGCAACACCGTCAACTCCTGGCTTTTCATCTTGAGGATAACTCCCTGCAGTTACACACGCGAAATCGAGTGCCATCATGATTCATCAACAGCCATCGAAGGGGCTCATAACTGTCGCTCCACCCACCGACTTTTGAGTGTGTTCGCTATGTTTGAGTTGCAACCGTTTCTGCTCATTGCTTGAGCCTATTGGCACATGAACCGAGCCGACAGCATACCCAATGGCGAAGGTCCAAGTCAACCTACGATCATATTTAAGTGCGTGTCCTTATTCTGGGAACGAGATAGATGCTCAAACGAACGAGCGTGTGGCGGAATATTTATTCAGTAGACAGATGTGTAGTTGCACAATTATGTTACAGATCTCAAATCAGATAGAGACACATGCCACAAGTTATGTTGCATATTTTCAGCCTTCTGTACTGCTGACATCCTAGCATGAACCCACCAGAAGTGTCCTTGTCTGGTAGTTCTCCCATGTGATTCATCATCGAAAATGGCTGGATCCGGACCCATTTAGCACTCGATATGCCTCTTGTGCTGCTGGTTGTCTGCGCATCAGCACACACGCCTGCGTGTCGGACGGGCACGCTCTGAATTTTCGCGAAGGCTCGGTTAAAGATCATGCAAGAGCAGTAACCCCCCTGCATATAAGCACGAGTTCCCAGACTGAGCTCCACTGGTGCACAATTGCAAACATCCTCTCACACGAAAGCACCAGCAATTCAGCAACATCGTGGGTGTTTGCATTCGTGCGCCAGCAGACCCTGCCCTCATGGCCATCCTTCAAATGCCATCTTGCTCCTAACTTACTTTTCCATGAACGCTGCAACACCCATGAGTGTTGACTTAGTTCGTGTCCTCCGGTGCCCCGTCTCTTGTAAGTCGTCCACACCCGGCTGTGCGTTGGAGTTCATGGTCTACACCATGTTCTTGGTGTTGTCAATGTCCATGCGGTGGTTGCACAAAAAGATACATCATCATCACCATGGCCTATACAGCTGAAGCTGCCATCTGCTGACCAGTGCTTCGCCGAAGTCCTCCATTCTATCCCTACAATTCATGCATTTCTGGGCATCAAATCACTGGAAATCACACCGTCTGAGGAAACGCTGGTGCTGACTGCATTGCGTGCATGTTTATAGGCAGCTGCAGACCCTGAAAACATCTTCAACACAAGGGCGTTTCGAGATGTTATCTTCGGTGGCAAGCAAAGGCGCACTGATCCCGAGGTTGAGTTTGCATCTGAGCCATCAGCTGGCCTCGTCACTGTCCGATTCTGCGTCAAGTATGCCCCCTTGTTGGCCTGTCATTGCAGTTCCTTGGACGTTGTGATGATGATGTGTCTTTTCACAACACTACCGCATCCACATGGACATCAGCAACTCCCGACGTGCTTGGCCTACAGCATTGCACAGCCTATCCGGTGGAAGCAGTGCTCCTGTTATGGGGTTGCATGTTGTCACATGCGCTAGGGTAGGGACATTTGATACAGTTTGCACACGGGTCCCATCCTAAACCTGCACCTCATCGCAACACGGAAGCCATAGAAAGGGCACACATCTTCAGATGGGACTATGCTAATGAGCAACAACGCCTGCAGTTGCTTGTGTGCAGCGTCAGAAGTTTTTAAGACATGTGTGCTGTCCCTACCCTAGCACAAACATCACTAGGCAGAAGGTGTCTCCAAGCCTTCGTGGACACGGTTCTGTGGTGCTGATACATCTTTTTACAGCACTACCGCAACCACATGGACATTGGCAACTCCAAGAACTGCTTGGGATGTTGTACACAGATATGACGTCAGGAACAACATTGCAGCACCACCAACTCAGGAGTACCACTTGCTCCGCAAGTAAAGGAAAGCATGCATCATCAAGGGTTGCACGTTCCAAGGCCCGATGCCATTTCCCCTCCAATCTTCGATTTCGGCAATTCCCATCATCGATTTCGGTCAACCTCTCAACGGACGTCAGTTTCCCTGATCGCCACGCACGCAACTCTGCTGACATAGCAGCTCATTTGAACTGGTTGGCAATTCGCGGCATGTGAACGGCATTTCAACCGGTTGTTCAAATACCGTTCAAAGTTGAGCATGATGTATCATACGATATTTGCAGGGACTGCGCGATTCCGGACGGAGAGGCGTTGTTTGTTTATGGCAACATTGCGGAGTTGGGCAGTTGGCAGGAGAGCAAGGGCCTGGAGATGACGGAGGTGTGCACTCCCCAATGGGCGTGCACCACCATCATCCCGGCTACGGCTTTCCCTTTCCACTACCGTTACTTCATCGCCCGCTCTTCTAAGACCAACAGCGTGGAGGGCATCATGGCCGATGAGGCAGGCGAGCCTCGCGTTGCCAAGCTCTGCCCATCCGACCGTGCGCTTCCTCATGCTGGTGTCCACACACCCTGTCAATTTTTGGGTCAAGATGCCCAAGAATGCGTGAATTTTCGGGTCGAGATCCATTCTGGTGACGCACTGTGGTGTCCCTACCTCATGAGCAGCCTCTTGTAGGTCAGAATTGGAGTGTACTGCTGTGCAGTTGGAGTGCCTTCGAGTGTTTTTCCTAGGTTCGGGATTACAGTTCTAGTCTGGGGCCTACGTCAGAATTCAGAATCAGAAAGATTGCACTTGGAGTGCGTTGGGGTGCTGTCAGTGCAGCCTACTCAAGTTGCTCCTGGGATCAGCGAAGCAGCCAAGGGAGCAATTGGGGCTGTAGCAATCGCCGGTCGGAGAACGTCGGCGGTTGTGCAGTATCTCCGAGATAGTAGAGCACAAACATGTCCAAGCCTTTCCGGTGCAAGCTTTTCCGATGCAACCTTATTTGGTGCAAGCCATTCCGATGCATGCTTCATAATGCAAGCCTATTTAGTGCAACCCAATTTGATGACGAAATTGATGTTTAGAACAGGGTGGGAGAAAGGTGATGTTTCACTAAGCGACCGGTAATTGCCCAAGGGGCTCTTCAGACGGCAATGAAATGACGTATTGCTTTCGGCCTGCGCTGTCCGGTTCCTTCTTTCATCGATGTGATGTAGTGATCATGCATTCGTTTACAACACGACCGCATCCACATGGACATCGGCAACTGCAAGTACTACAGGTAAATCAGTGCTATCAATCGTCCGATGCATTGCTGCGATGCAAGAATTGGGGCAAACTCCATATGCGAGCGAGTGAGATCTGTTCTGCAGAGCCGCCCCCTAGCATGGTGATGCTCAATGATGGCCACTTCAGGCACAAGTCGCTGTGGAGGGGCAGTGGCCTCGCAGTTCCTATCTTCAGCTTGCGCTCCAAGGAGAGTGTTGGCTGTGGGGAGTTCATGGACTGCAAGCTCATGGTCGACTTTCTCAATGCGTGTGGCATCCGCGTGTTGCAGGTATGCCTCGTTTGTCTGCATTGCCAGCCAGTACTGAGCTTCGCCAGAACGTTTGTCGACCCTCAGTTTTGTCCCAAATACTCATGGTTCTTGGGGCATCTGGGCCTGAAAAATCAGAGGTTCTGGCGAAACACTGAGCCAGTAGGGCTGTGCAGTAGCACAAATGGCTGCTCATTTGTTGAATAAGCACCTACACACGCAAATGACATACATCAGCATTTCTGGTACCAGGCATACGATTTGCACGATTGTGCATACGTCATCATCAACGTCCCTGACGAAAGATCTCTGAGCATGCAGGTCCTACCAGTCAACGACACAAGCGTACACAACATGTGGTGGGACAGCTACCCATATAGCTCGCTATCGGTGTTTGCGCTGCACCCGATGTATCTCCGCCTCTCATGCTTGCTGGATGATGTTCGAGTTTCCTCGGACTCTACCGAGATGTCCTCATGCATCGATGCTGCCAAGACAACGCTCAACCAAGCCACTGGCGACAGCAACCACGGCGGCAGTGACAAGTACGTGGATGTCGACTATGAGGGCACCATGAGCACCAAGTTGGCCATTGCTCGGATGATCTTTGACAAAATCGGAGCCGCAAGGTACGCAACAGCTTCGGTTCCAGATGCCGAAAAACACCTGGATATTTCTGGGGCAAAACGAGCGTTGAACCCCGTTCTGGTGCGGCACTGTTTACGAAGCGCTTATGCTCGGGCTTTGTGACAGGATTGGCACCGAACGTCCCAACTGTGGTTCATCATTACATCACATAGACGGTGGCAGGAAATAGACAACAAGCAACAAAGACAGCACGTTCGTTTGGTTCCTCAACATCATCTCATTCTCAAAAGCCCCCGCATCCACATGCAAGCAATGATGAAGCACGGTCGAAGCATGGCAACGGCGAATCATGCGCAGGGACTTGCACACTCCGGACTTTGAGGATTGGATGAGCGACAACGAGAGCTGGTTGAAGCCCTACGCGGCTTTCTGCTTCCTGAGGGACCTTTTTGGGACGTCTGATCACACCAACTGGGGCTGCATGGGTACCAATGCCGCCAAGCACGTTGCAAGAGTCACTTCACCGTCGCAGGAGTACCACAGCAGTATTCAGTTCACCTATTGGCTGCAATGGCACCTGCACAAGCAGCTGCTGGCAGTGTCCACGTACGCCGCGGAACGTTGCGTGGTTCTCAAGGGCGACTTGCCCATCGGTGCGGTTCTTGTCGCTAAGGCTAAGTTTAATCATTAATGACCTCTTTGCTGCCGACGACACCCCTTCCTTCATTGCCACCCGCGTGAAAAATAGTGATGTGTTACGCTCCAGGAGAGATGACTTTCACCCATCGGTGAGGTTCAGTCACTCTTGACTAGAGCTTGGTGATCTCTTATTCCAGGAGAGATGAGGGGAAGAAGGGGAATTCTGGAATCAATGAGTGTATGGTCGTAATCTGTTTGTCTAGGACGGTCCGGTCTGCGGCTCCTGTTGCCCTTTGGTGTCATGGAGAAAGAAGGCGTCCTCAAGCACACAGTTTTGGAGAAGCTTCTCATGGTACAGACATGATACAGAGAAGGTCTTTAATAGTTCGTATAGAAGGTCGTTCATGGTTCATATACCGTATCGCCGCTAAGAGCTGTTCGAGCAGATCAGTGCTCAAACTCTGATTTGTCGTTTATGAGACACGTTTGTGTTATGAGACACGTTTGTCGGAACACCTCAGGGCGATGCGGGGCAGATAAGGTTCATAGCAAATGCAGGGTAGACGAGCCATATATAGCTCATGAAACCGAGAACGGTGCGCCAGCCAGTTCGGGTACGTGCGACACATTCCACAGCACGACATGTCTCGCTGGAATGGGGTTGGACCGCCATGTCTGTCCCCAAAACTCGTGTATTACAGGAGTCTGGACCCAAAGATCACTCTGCCTGGCGAAACACTGAGCACGACCTCAAATTGCGAGGTCTGACCACATCCCCGCACCGATGCTGCAGGCGTGGACAAGCGCAGTGTAGACACCTGGCTCCAGCCAAATCTGTTCCGCATGGATGTCGGCGTCGGCTCCCCCCCAGATGCATTCGATCCCAACGGCCAGAACTGGGGCTTCCCGAGCTACAATTGGGAGGCGATGGAGGAGGACGGCTACGCGTGGTGGCAGTCCCGCCTCCGCCACATGGCGCAGTACTTCTCCGCGTTCCGCGTAGACCACATTCTCGGCTTCTTCCGCATCTACGAGGTCCCGGCGATCCACGTCACGGGCGCCCTCGGGCGCTTCCGCCCCAGCCGAGCTTTCACAAAGGCTCACCTCGAGAGCCTCGGCCTGTGGGACCTCGACCGGCTCTGCGAACCCTACATCACACAAGAGCTCATCGATCTCCATCTCGGCGAATTCGCGGAGTCAGCAGCCGCGATGTATCTCACCGAGAACGAGCCAGGGCGGTTCAGCTTCAAGCCCATCGCTCGGAACGAATCTGACATCATGAAGCTCGTGCCGCGACCCGAGTCACCAGATTGGCTTGTGAAGGAGGTTGAGGCGATCCGGAAGGGGCTGCTGAAGCTGCGGCAGAACGTGATCCTGCTCCGGGACGAGCACGACTCGAAACGGTTCTACCCGCGGTTTCACCTGATGAAGACTGCGTCGTTCGCGGCGTTTGATTCTTCCAAGCACGCGCTCCTCACGGAGCTCCACGACGGCTACTTCTACCGCAACCATGATGACCTCTGGCGCGCAAATGCGCTCAAGACAATACCGGTACTGATGCAGGTACGGCCCATCAGCTATAATGAATGGTTCATTTCCAATGATCTGATGTCAAATGGCTGCATTTGAATGATATGATGTGGTTCGACAGCACCTCCAACACGCGCCACCACTTCCTAGAGCTTCAGTCGCGCCACATATGCGTCACTACTGTGCCAACATGTGCCAATATGTGCCAAGCACGGCAGTCAACTGACATATTTACAGACATACGCCCATGAATTAACAATCCAGCAGTAACCTGTTTATGTATGCATTGAGGTGGGAACTACCCTCTAAACAATGATCCCATGGTGCAGGCAACAGACATGCTGATGTTCGGAGAAGATCTCGGCTTTGTGCCATCTTGCGTTCCGCCAGTGATGCACGAGCTGGGGGTGATAGCGCTTCGAATCCAGCGCATGCCATCTAACGAGTCGCCGGCAGGTGCCGAGTTCGGAACTCCCTCGAGCTACTCTTACCTCACAGTGGCATCGCCTGCGTGCCACGACACTTCCACTACCCGGGCTTGGTACGAAGAGAACGCCGGCCGCCGCGAACGCTTCTACTACCGCTGCCTTGAAGGTATGTTGTTATTGTCGTTGCTGTTGCTGTTGCTCTTGTCGCCGATCTTGATCGTGATTGCGAGCTGTGTTGCTCAGTGGGATGCTGCTGACTCAGATGCCTGCCCCTCGTGCATGTCGCTACGCTGCTCGAGCAGGTGTAGCTCAGACTCTGCGGAAATTGGCGTCCAGCTGTGTTTCCCAATGATATTCTCAGTTTCGGATCAGTCGGTGTTTCTCCGGTGATGTGGGTGTTAGAAGAAGTGGTGTGTCATGACCAACACGCTTGTAGTTGCCACTGTCCATGTGGCTGCGGATGTGTTAGAGATGAATACATCAACAGGCATGCGCTTGGGCAAGTAGACAATGTGTCGTTGCAACGGTGGCAGAGATTGCAGCGACGCAAAGTGTTTTGCCAGAATGGGGGTCGACCCCCATGTCTGTCCCAAGAATCCATGTGTTTTCAGGCGTCAGAACCAAAAATGACTCTGCCTGGCAAAGCTCCGTTGTCGCACAGAGCCAAATATGTTACCCACACTAGCATCGTGCGGGATGTGGAACACACCAGGGCTGCCTCGCAGTTGATGGCTAGTCAGCAGTCATTCGATCGGCGTGTCATCCACAGACCGCCCATCATACTATCAGCACTGACAGAGCCATGTGTTTCTGAGTGGGCTTGTGACTAAGAAATCACTTGAATAGGTCTCTTGAGTTGCACAAAAGTGACGGAAGAAGTGATGACTCGTTTGCTCGTTCAGGGAGTGGGGAGGTCCCAGAGGTGTGCACATCAGAGATCATGAGGACCGTGGCCATGCAGCACATGAACTGCCCCGCCATCATGTGCATTATGCCTGTTCAGGTATGATCCAAGAATTTGCGTTGTGCCTCAGCTGGACTCAATCGTCCATCACGCGCTGGGAAATGATTGTTCTAGTCATATGTGTGTAGTTTGTCCACGAGTCATTAGGCTATAGTTTACAGTTAGTCATTGCCCGGACATGATTGGATCTTGATTCATTCCTGCCTGTGGGAGGTAGGCCTGCTTTCTCGGGTCCCAGACAGTGGGGTTACAACAGAGCATGCTAGTTCGGGCATTTGTGGCATTCAAAGTGGTGGAGTGGCATGTTGGTGCCTGGAACTTGTCACACAACTGAGCTAAAGCTGCAACCTCACTGTCAAATAGCTCTCCTTTCGCACTTTGGGAGCACCTGGGCGAAAACGCATCGGAGACGCCTTGCTGAAGGAATGAACGCACACTAATCACGCCAATGTCAATGCGTTCGCGAGACAACGTTTGGTTGTGCCTTGCAACCTCGACTTGTGTCATTTTCCGAGGTCGGAGGTGTTGAGTTCAACCGTTGCATGGTTTGCAGGGTTGACAGAGAACCAGACGCCTTAAGCTAAGGTGACTGGTTCGCTGTCAACCCTGCATATCGCGCAGTGGCAAAACCGCAACAAAACGTGATCAGAGGGTTGAAGCTCAACAAAGGGCACGGTGCAGGACTGGTTGGCATTGTCGCAAGAGTACTTGGACCGGCCAGCGCGGGACGAGACCATCAACGACCCCACTAACCCGCACCATTACTGGCGCTACCGAATGCACCACAGCCTGGAGGAGCTACTCACGGACAAGGAATTCATCAGCAACGTGCAGTGTATGCACCTTCAGTCGGGACGAGCCTCTCCATCGGACTTCCGCGATGCTGTGCACGGGCTTCTTTGCGTGCAGGGTAGCCCAACAAACGGCGTCAAAATGTAGGACCGCGTGCGGCACACGGGCTGCAAGAGTACTCGAGAGGCACTGGGGCATTGCGGTTTGGTGTCCAAGGTGACTCGCGCTCGCCACCACGAGTGGCCTGAAAGGCCTCGCCCTCCAACCTCCATTTTGCGTGAGGCGTCCTGACAGAATGTCTTCGGTTGCAGCCCAGCTTGCCCCATGCGCTGGGTTCTTGTGCTTGCTAAGCTAATTAAGGTCTGGTTATGTCGGACGAGCCCTGCGAAACGGGTGGGTGTCTCACCAAGGAAGTTGTGTCCTGCATTCACAAGACTTCGCCTCCAACTTCGACGGAATTGCGATTGGGCACCGCAATGTTGCCAGATTGTTGTGGCTGCTCACTGGAACTTGCAGTGGCCCCTCTGGCCACGGTGATGAAAATGGAAGTATTTTTGGGGTGCACGATTGGGAACTTAAGCGATGGTTGTTCAACATATCCGACAAGATATCTTGACACTTTGAAGAGCTGCGTGCAGCATAGTCGTGCAGTCTGGTTCTCAAGCAGCGCATGCGCTGGTGTACCTCGAGTGGCATCCCCCCTAGACTTCTGTGATGATGTGCATTGCATCTTACATTTGCAGGGCAGCCCAGCGAACTATGTTGTTGGCCGGGTATCCGCGAGCCGAAAATATACCCGTCGCGGGTAACCCGCGAGCTTCGCACCCGCGCGGGTGCACCCGCAAACTGCCCTTTCCGCGCGAGCGTCTGGCATATGGCGCGAAATATTCAAATCGTAATTTGAAATGTGTTGGACGACCCGACATTGGCTGAACAACATATGCAAAGGCGTTAAAGCATATCATGGGCAACAAGCGCACCCTGCTCGGTACTGAGAAGCTGGAGAAAATGCTTTTCTGCTATGCCAACTCGCGCATTGCTGCTCGCATCGGTGAGAAGACAGTTGCGATGCTAGAGGCATCTGAGGCTGAGTGGATCAACAAGCTGTGCACTTCTGACGCTGACGACGCAGAGGATGTTGAATCTGATGATGAGGAGGAGTATGTAGAGCATGTGTGGGATGTCTAGTGTAATACCTCTAAATTGTCATCGTTTGCCCTGTTATTGCACGCAGTGTTGTATGAATCATCAACCCTGTCGCGATTTCCGTCATGCCGCTCCAAAAGCTAAACCAAATCAAACGCCGAGTAACAAGCAACGGTTGTACTGTATTCATTGAGTTGCATGCTATTGGGGGCACCTCTGGGCAACGCCCCCAGTAGCTCGCTCGCGTCGAGCCGTACAGGCTGGCTCGCGGTCAATACTTCCTGAAACTGGCGGGTTACCCGCGAGCCGAAAATACACCCGCAGCGGGTAACCCGCAGGCCTCGCACCCGGCCGGATACCCGGACCCGCCCCACAACTTAGCCAGCGACGCTGGCAGCGAATGAATGGGCTAGAAGCTTTTCGATGCTCACATGCCCTTCAGATTTGTCAGACACAGGATGAAAAATGCGTCCACAAGTCCATGAGATCTATTGCAAGGCGAGTGTTGCGACTTTGCGTGGTACCACGCTTCGTCTGTGGACGCCCTGATTGCAGAGACCTGAACGGACGTTAGGAGTTTCACATAACGTGCAGTACTGCATGACTGGGCCCTTCTCGAAGGGAAACTCTACAACATGAGGTATATGAACAGAGTGCGTAAACATCGCAGACATTGAGCGTTCCCGCGGTGACATCCACTTCCATACATTCCCCCGCGATAATGCGATCCATGCGATCCTGGGTGTGATGCGTGCGCATGCACTTGCGCCGAGAACAACATAGCTTTTGACCCCACGCCCATGTCAAATGACCGACCTAAACATCATGCGCATACGCACGCATGCGCGCATACTTTCAACCCACCTCCGCTTTCGGAGCATTTGGATATCCGGAGTCACTGGGAAAAAGTCTGCTCCAACCTTCGCGCAGTCACGCGGAGCGCTTTGCCACCATTTGCACAGAGAGAATATGCACTGAACTGTAGCTAATTTCAGGGTACTTTTCCTGTCGTTGAACCAACGGCGCTTGCACTTGGCATGCGTAAATGTTGATACCATCAACGCAGCAACCTATCTGCAGACAGTTTGGTGGCGCCACCAAAATGTCTGCATGACGCGGCGAAAACACGCCGCAACAGAATTTCGACTTGAGGGGCTCGCTTGGCACCAGGAAGCCACGTAGGAGGCCACTTAACTTTGCTCTGAACAGCCATCAGTCTTTTTCGTCTTGCACCTGTGAGTCGTACGTTTCAGGTGACAACACCGTCCAAAATGTGTGGAATTCTTGCTGGCTTCGGCCTAACTGGTTCTCGAGAAGAAATTCGACGTAAAGCTTTGGCACAGAGTAGAAAGCTGAGGCATAGAGGCCCTGATGCAAACTCGATATATCAGACGGCCGATGGTACTGCCTTCCTGGCGCACGAGCGCCTGAACATCGTCGATGCCAGCGAACGGGGCAGGTACGCAATCATTCATGTGCAGCGATTTACCGAACGTAAAAAAAAGGTCAGAAACTAAGTCTACGTATGCGTGCAGGCAGCCGTTCATTATCAAGAAGGAGGGAGGCGATATTGTTTGGATGATGTGCGTACCTACTTCTTGCAGTGACGGATTGCGTGTGTAATGAAAAGCAGGCAAAGCGGGCTCAAGCTGTCGTAAGCACGAAACCATAACAAGTATCTTGCTTGTGTGTTCAGGAACTCGGAGATTTATAACCACAAGCAGTTGCGCCGTGATCACTTCCCCAATCAAGACATCCCTACCAGCAGCGACTCCGCTGTCATGGGATATTGGTACAATGAGGCAGGGGAGATCACCAATGAGATGATTGACGCCATGGACGGGATTTTCGCAACTGTGCTTGTCGACGAGCGGACAGGTGACTACATCGTAGCCAGAGATCCTCTGGGCATTTGTCCCCTGTACTGGGGTAAGGGAGCAGACGGGTCAACGTGGTTCGCTTCAGAGCTCAAGGGCTTGCACGACGTGTGCGAGACGTTCGAAGTTTTCCCACCGGTACGTTTGTTTGGAAGATGTATGAAGACTCTCACAGCTTCCTGAGTTCGCAGCTCATTATGTGATGCATAGGGGTAGTGCTTGCTCACGAACGGCTTCCAAGTCAGACCAGTCGACATCCTTACGGCCTTGAGATCGTCAAAACATAAGATAGTGAAAGTGGAGTGATTACCATTGGGATGGGTTCCTACCCTCAGTTGGGCTTTGGCGTAACTCAGTCTTCCGTCCCAGCAACGTGCCTTGTCGGAAATGTGCTTTGATGTGCGCTGCAAGTCATGAGAATGCATGGAAGAATCGCCATGGATGAAGACCTGTCAGTCCAGAGTTCATCTGCAGTTTCATTCTCGTCAATCTGCTATGTGAAAGAACGATTTGGTTGCGTGAAAGGTGGTCAGGGTTTTGGCGCGATGATCCAGAGACTTTCGTGATGATATGAAATTCTTTTGCCTGCATGCCTGCCTTGGCACTTTTCATGGATGCTTACTTGGCATATGTGATGGCTTCCGTAGCTTGTTTGAAGGTTTTTGGTTGAAGACTTTGACACAGCCACTGGTGCCATCGCATCTTTTCCGAATAAGACATGCTGGACAGATTTAGCACGTCTCCTTCATGTTTCCACGGAGGGGGACATGCTAGCCCAAACTGCAGATAGGGTTGCAGATCTTGCAGAGATTTCTGTGCACCATATGCAGGGCCACGTATACAGAAGCCAAACAGGAGTGTTGGAGAGGTGGTACAAGCCGAAATGGATCACAGATGTGGAAGACATCCCATCTAAGCCAGCTGACCTTACCTTGATACATGTACGACCCTGCACACTGCCTTGATACAAAACAACACATCCTTCAGCACCCCTTCACCTTATCTCCGTGTTCAATATCGTCAACCGCACATCAATCGCTGTGTCTCATCCCAGAATGAGCCTAATGACAGAGACAGGGATTTTCAAGAATGAGCAGGGACAGCAAGGGGCTTCCGGGGCGTTCCGGGGCTTGTCAAGCCTCAAGCACCAGATGCTCGACAGTGCATAGCCACCATAAGGCTCCGCAATACATGACTACCATGCGTTCCCCTGACCACCAGACCCAGAGTTTTTGGGCTGAGGAACCCGGGACAAACGAAGCGGTGTCATGTCAGTTGGGCCGCGGCCATCGCATGATGATGCTATCACTCGCGCCAGGCAAGGTAGAACAGGCCCACACGCCCGATGCCAACACAGATGCACGCCCAGTCCTGTACGAGCTGATGAGGCTGACGATTTGAACGACAACATCGCTTTCCTGCAGGATACTTTTGTACGGGCTGTGACGAAGCGTCTCATGACAGATGCTCCTTTGGGAGTTCTCCTCTCAGGCGGCTTGGACTCGTCTCTGGTGGCCTCCGTTGCTGCAAGGTGCTTCCACGTTTCCATGTTCATAATACTTAGGGGTCAGGGGTTACCCCTAAACCTCAACCCCTGCGTGCGATGAGCTCTTGGCCTTCTTTGCGTTTCAATTCTATTCACTGTATTGATATTGATGCGATGCACGCCAAGTGCCACTGCTACAAGCCACTTCGATATGGCAAAGCGTGTCATGAAAGTTGGAGTTTTGTGTTATTCGGTTTGAAACGCCCCTGTGATGTGCAACGTGGAAGGACCCCACCTGCTTGTGTCTTTAACGACGTTTGTGGACCAAAGCTGGACTGCAAGAAAGACAGTACTTACAGACTGCGTGACCTACAGCGCATCACATCTAGCATGTGGCATGAAGAGCGTCATGGCTATTGCGTATCCGAGCTGAAAGCCACCACCTGCATGAAATATGACGATGCCACACCCTATCAAGCGATTCACGATGCAGCATTCAGGTATGCTTCATGGAACAGACTTGCATCCAAGCTCATCATGCCTGCGTAAACCCTGAAGCCATTGCATCGTCCGATGCAGGCACATGAACGAGGTTGAGGAGGGTGCGTTTGCGGGTCAAGGGCAGAAGCTGCACACGTTCAGTATCGGGCTGAAGGGGGCGCCCGACCTGGCAGCCGCGCAGAAGGTCGCAGACTTTATCGGAACGATCCACCACGGGTTTGAATTCACGCCTGAGGAGGGCATCGACGCGCTCCGCGACGTCATCTGGCACATCGAGTCCTACGAGCAACTCCGTGCATCCGTGCCGATGTACCTGCTCTCGCGGAAAATCAAAGCAATGGGCTACAAGGTAGTGCTCTCCGGCGAGGGCGCCGACGAGGTCTATGGGGGCTACCTCTACTTCCACAAAGCACCTAATGCAGCGGAATTCCACAAAGAGACCGTCCGCAAAACGTCCCGCCTGCACCAGTGGGACGTCCTCCGCGCGAATAAGTCGACGTTTGCGTTTGGCATCGAAGCGCGCGTCCCCTTCCTCGACAAAGCGTTCCTCGATGTCTCGATGAGCCTCGACCCCGCTGAGAAGATGTGCGATCGCAACAGCAAACCTGACGGAGTTCACCCCCGCATCGAGAAGTACCTACTCCGCAAGGCGTTTGACACGCCTGAGAACCCGTACCTCCCCGACGATGTGCTGTGGCGACAAAAAGAGCAGTTCTCTGACGGCGTCGGCTATGATTGGGTCGACTCGCTCAAGGAGTATGCTGACTCAGTCGTGACGGATGAGATGTTTGCGGCGCGCGCTGACCGCTTCCCAGAGCACACCCCTGTCAACAAGGAGTACTACCTCCTCCGATCTATCTTTGAGGAGCACTACCCAAAGAAGAGCGCGCTTGATACGGTGCCAAAAGGCCTCTCAATCGCTTGCTCTACCCCAGAAGCAGTCTCCTGGGACCCCGCGTGGAAGAACATCCACGACATTTCGGGTCGCGCGGTCAACTTCCACGACGCGGCCACCGCGTACAAGGTGGCCGACACAGAGCCAGCTGTGCTGGCAGGCTCTACCAACGGGAGCGGCCCACAGCGTGCATCGGTAGTGGCTAACTGCCGAGTTGTCTGGCCTTTGTCTCAAATCCCTCGATTGAGCGGACGCGCGTTGCGTCGACCTTGTCCTTTGGCTGTCCGGACTGCCGCCCCGAAGCTTGCCATGCTGCTATAGATGCTTGGGGGAAGGGGGCCTCACTGGTGTAGTCTCGCGTTTCTGCTGGTTGCTATTGCTGTCCCCATTATTCATGCATTTTCAGGCATCTAGACTTGCGAATCATACGTTTCTGGCGGTCGCTGAGGTCCTGCTGGCGGAGGATATCTGTTAGTCCTTTCTTTAGCTCCCTATGGCAGGAGCTTAAGCAGTGGTGGAGAATGCTGATCTCCCTTTTGACGTGCGTCATGTGATGCAGCATAGATTCGGCATCTCGCGTGTGTTGTTGTCATTCAGCAGTACTGCTTCAATGACCCGGTGACACCGGCGGTGTGCAGGTTTTGACACATTCCCGACTCATCACAACGAAAGCTTGTTTGGTCAGCAGTGCGGCTTCATGCCATATGTGAGCATCTTGATCTCATACTGTCCACCATGAAGCATCTCCATGTTGTTTGTGTTGTCACCCGGTCTAATTTGAAGTTGCTTGCTCGGAGTGAAGACGTAGTCAGGGCGGCAAGTCACTCTTTCAGCCTGAGCTGCCACCCAAGGCAATTCTACTGATAGCCAGCCCCAATGAATGCAGCCAAAGTGTCCTTGTCCGGATCCTGCCAAATGACAGATTCACGTTTGGCTTGTCTCAGCAGCAAATCTCAGATTCAAACGCATGGTAACACCGCGCACATGAATGAAACACAATGAATTCAGTAGCTACGCCACCTTGTTACGTTCCTCCAATTGGTGCTTCAAAGGACTTCGGCTGCAACCCACTTTGCACGTAATACCGTTAACTGCGTCTCGGAGTCCGGTCCGGAGGTATGCTGCTTTGACCGCCAGCTGCTTTCATCTTGACCAAAATGAGTGCATACTATACATGAAATTGGAATTTGTGTTCCCGGAGTTCAAACCTAATGTCATGTCTCAAGAGACAGCACGGTTGGTATGGCTTGTCATTGACTAAATACTCTCCACAGAACCTTGGCTATGTAGCTAAGTCATAGAGCATCGCTATGCACTGCCGTTGCGCCTGGGGTCATTTCCAAGCTTTGCCACATGATGAGATAGCTCTGCCTAGCTATCTCCTGGTTCATGTGTAACCTGAACCACATTTTGGCTCGTGTGGTGTGCAATCATGAGCAATCTAGACGTCCCGGGCAGTGAGTGCGACGGCTTTGTAACGGTCCATGATGGTGGCAGCGAACTTCAGGGCGTCGGCCTCATGTCGTTACATCGCTATGTCGCGCACAATGCTTTTCCCCTCACATCCTTGTGCAGGACGTAATCTTATGAAACGCGGTGTTAAGTAAGTACTGTTGTCCAACGTCGTGAACTTGGCGGCCACCTCATCGATCTCCGAAGTTCTCCTGTGGGGGATGCCACATCCCCCCGATTAGGCGCAAGATCAGCTCTGGCTTGTTAATGCCGCCTGCTTCAGGCTGGCATATTGCTTTTGTTGTCTACAAGTGCTGTGGGGTGCCTGCACAAGGATGTGAGAGGGCAGGCATTGCTCGTGACTGCATGAGGCCAACGCCCTGAAGTTCGATGCCACTCTCATAAACCTTTACAAAGCCGTGGCACTCACTGCCTGGGGGCGTCTCTAGCAATGCAGGGATGACATTGTGATGTATCCCTGCCTCGTCATGGTAATGCCCTTGAATGTGTGCATGACCTGTAGCACACACGCTCTTCGTCTGGTTCTGCCTGCACCGAAACCTGTACAGAAAACCACAACAAGAACCCCCAAAATAGGGAGTGCCTAGTAATAGAAATGCTGATTTCTCGCATCGGATCGCGAGAATGCCGATCAAGCTTGTGTGCTGTGAACATGCACTTCGGTACAGTCCTATCACAATGTGCCATAATGATTCAGATTCATTGGGCACCAAAGCAAGGATAATTTAATGCTGACTCATGCAGCTTGAGCGCAAGCTGCCCACTGCCTTTTGAGCGATGGTGACACGTTCATAGGCCCTTTTCACGGTTGTAAAAGAGTACAAAGGACAGGCCCGCAGGTTAAAGTTGGCGTTTCGTCAGATGGAGTGATTTGCGTGCGGGTCCAGATGCATGAAAATGCATGAAAATTTGGGGACAGAGACGGAAGCTAAGGCCATTCTGGCAAGGCCATGGTTGATCTTCTGTTCCTCTGTTCCTGTTTCTCATGAGGGGCCCGCACCGGCGAAAGTTGCAGCAACGACGCCGGATTCTTGCAGCACCTCCAGTACTGCCTCATAGTTCCACATCAAAGTGGAAGAGTTTTTGGGCGGCAACGAACCAGGGTGGAAGGTGCAGTGGCCAAGCACAATGACCAGCTGACCGCGCTGCCTCGCCAGAGCAAGCTCATCACGCAGCCACTGGACCTGGACGCTGCCGACACCCGCCCCCGTACGCCACGAATCGGCGCATGACGGAGCCTTGCTCTCCTGAGGGGTCGTTCCAATTCTGCAGGATACCAGGTACCGTAACAATGCCAACAAATGGGCGAACGTTCTGGGGGCGTGATACCAAATTTGTGTATGTTTTCCTATGTGCGTACTTGGTGCAAATTGGTGCAAATTAATATACTCTCCTTGTAAACTTGGCGGCAAGGCCAACTCGTGAATATAAACGCCCATTTGTTGATATTGTAACCGCGTGTGGTGTTATCAGAACGGAAGATGCAGCACACGGGAGGCATTACATCCCACACGTGACAACCAAATATTAGTGCCTCCTTTACACCCAACGCAACAGAACAATTCACATCACAAAGCTTCACACCTCATTTTGATTGTGCCTTCGGAGGATGGCCGCTGCCTCTTGATGCTCCAGGCTCCCTGAGGGCCAGCCAATGACAGACACATCGTACGAGTCGAGAACTAGAAATCGCCATTTGGGGTGTGGATCAAGTGCGTAGTAGCATCTCCCGTTGGCTCCTTTCATACCCAACCTGCAACAGAGTTTCACAGTACCGTGTCATTTGCAGCTTCACATACAAAAACATCCTGAATTTCGGGGACGGGAATAGGTTCGAAACCTGCTCTGACGAAGCACCGACTGCAATGAAGAAACTTCGTACATATCTGGGACTTTCACTTGAGTGTTTGCAGCTTTGAAGCTATGCTGCTGGCATGACGCCGAACAAGGACGCCTAACCCTCTGGGCAAGCTTCCTTAGGTCCGGCGTTCATGTCGCCTTCTAGACCTTGGCATATTCATAATTGATTTTATTGTTGTGTGTCATTGTTATCTCTAGCTGGAAATACACATTCCACGCAGCAACAAGCAGCCATCCAGCTATCAAACAAATAAACTAATCAGTTGAGCACCATGCCATGTCTCCAAGGACGCGCTGCGCCGACAGGGACACGCCCAAGGGGCTATACTGCGAGCAGCAACGCGCACGAAAACCCACGAAGCACCCATCAGATCACCTTTTCCAGATCGCTGCGGACACATTTATCACGTGGATAATGGCATAACAAAGGAACTTCTCAGCAAGCATCCTCGTGATGCTATTTGGGATCCTTGCAAACAGATCATGGCGCTCAGGGATGACCCATTTGCGAAATCCAGTTCAACCACATCACCATCCATTGCAAGCGCACTGTCCTTGTGGCAGCCTGTGGCGCTACAAGCGGCACCCATCAGTAACACGCTATTCAGGTGCAAGATCAGCTCTGGTTGTCCACGCTGCCTTCCTTGGGCTGGCATACTTGTTTCATTCCAGCGTCATGAGTGTGACGGCCACCTTATCAATCCGGCTTTCCGTAAATCTCCTTAGTTGTGTCCTCCTGTGGGGCATGCTGCATCCCTCCATTTCGGCGCGAGATCAACTCTGGCTGTTTCGTCAACGGCGCTGTTTTTGAGCTGGCGTACTTGTTATTCTTCGTTTTGTTTCATTCCCATGACGCACTCGAGCTGTGGACACACGCGTAACTAGTTGACTTGCCAATTGTGAAAGGGGGTCCGCACAAATCCGTCAGTTGATGGCGCTCGAGAGTATACAGGCAATGGTTGCCAATGATGTGGTAAAACGGCTTGCTTAGCATGCTGCATGCCTCCAACGCCTTGCCCACAGCATCGAGGGCAGCTGCTTCAGCGTCCCTGCCCTCTTGGATGGCTGCTGCCCGCTGCTTGCCATCTACAATGTCACCTAGGTGAAAGGCAAATGCCACGCTTCTGCGCTCGAAGTCCGCTGCAGCTAGCTTCAGCAGTTTGAGGCTGTTTCGGTAGTATCTGCATAAGTGCGATCGTTACGTTGTTGGCAGCGCCACGGAATTGTTAGCTTGAGGCAGGGTCAGTCAAGAATATGGTCATGGCGCTCTTAGGAATGCAGGAATGCTGTGGTTTCAGCCAATAGAATCTTGGACATGCAACTATTTCTTTGTTGGTCTCCTCATTGATATTCCTGTGAGTGGCTCTTCATGCTACCCTCCTAGCAGGCCGCTTTGAAAATAAGTCTGAGAAAGTCGCGAACTGCGTCACAGTTGGTGGGATTAATTCTCCGTTCCATGCCGTGTGACATATGGCAGTACTGCCACATGGTCAGTACTATCTCAAAGTACTTGTGACAGTAACAGGAAAGAGGGCATCGTTGAAGCTACTTCCGTGCGGCTCCTGCAGCAGTTAACACCAAACTATGCGTCACAGACCTAGAGTTCGTTGAAGCCGAACATCATCGACCAGGCGCATGGACCATGGCCTGTTCAGAATATCTCCACCAACATCTGGAACATAGCCGGTAGCCGATAATGTGTGGCTCCAATGAACGTATAGTGACAATGAAATGACGCATGTGGTCAGATTGGCGTTTACTGCTGCAGGAGCCGTAAGGAAAAAAGGAGGTTGCCTCTTGCTATCACAGTACTGCCAAGTGCCTGTTCAGACGCTCACCTCTTGCATCCACCGTGAGAGAAAGCGTCCTCAATGTCTGCCCATTGCAAATCAGTCACTACCCCGAACGTGAATAAATGGGCACCCAGGCTCGCCATCTTGCCCATTTTCGAAGGCTGGGTCGCCCGAGAACAATCTGTGAGAGCAGCTGCTGGCCACCTAGAACCACCCAAATGTGATACGCTAACCCTGAAATTTCTTGCTAACAGAATTCCCTTTCCACAGTTGTGTTGTCTCCACATTGTTCTTAACAAGCTGGTGCGTCATTATGTTGATGTCCTTGTGCGACATTTTCAACCATACTGCACTTGCACTGACCTGTCAATGTTAAAGGCGCCTGTTACTCCGTCGAGGAACGCTCTGGCATGGGCTCCCAGCGTCTTAGCTTGCGTTTGCAAACCTCCAAGGATCGCGCCAGTTACTCGCGCCATCAATCGTGTGTATTTGCACGACAGCTTCGACCATTTCGAAAGGCGTCGCTTGTACAATGCCAGGACAAGGTTGAGAGCATTGATTGACGGTAGGATAGCGACTTCACCTTGTTGCAAGTCAGCAATATGTCGGGCCAGCCCATATCAACGATGGGATGTCGCCACGCGGTCGTGGCGACCTGCAATCTGAACCAGTGGGCGATGGAGTTTGATGGAAATTTGGCGCGCATCAAGGAATCTATCGATCAGGTAGGCTTTCCAGAGTAGTGCAGTGTCAACTAGAAGAGAGGGGAAGCAGGACACAACGACCGCCAGGGTTCTTGATGGACCCCATTAACATTTATACCCTTTGCTAAGCAGCGGCACGACGAACGGAGGAAACATGACTTTTATAAAAAGATGAAAACCTTCAGGGTTGCGTGATGTTGGCTGCATCTGTATTGCTTTCCAAATTTTCCTCGTTCCAAGTCCATTGTATGAAGAAGCCACATGATACGGCCCTAACAAGGCATAACATGGCATAAGAGCGAGTTCGTTCATAATTTAGCGATACTTCTCTTTCACATTGCTGTACATTTGTTGAACGAGCAAAGCTTATGCCTCGGAGCGATGAATCACGGCATCATTGTCCCATGAGGGTTTTACACGCGCTACGGCTGTATAAACAGGTCTGACAAAACAAAGCAATGCAACATCAATTTTACATGAAAAAAAATGCATTTGGCTGTGTCACGCCATAGTCACTTCTCAAGGAGACTTCCCCAGCATGGGGACCGCGATAGCTTGGTCCAGCTACGCTTGCCTGCAAACGTTCGGGTGGGCAACATCCTGCAATGAACACGCATTACTATAAAACGGGGCTATTTGGGCCGGTAGTATGGAACTCAGGTCCCATGCGCTAGTGAGCCCTTACCCGTTGCATCTAGACGCGCTGATTGGCCAATAGCATAGGTGAATGTGATTGCATTCTGAGCTAAATAGTTTCCAGGTTTTTCCTTTTGCGTGGTAACCCCGGGGGGGGGGGGTGAATGGGGGTGAGCACATCTGGCATTGCCTGTAAATGTGAGGGCTACACAGTCATGCATTGATGGGCTGGTTGCAGCAAACTGTGTGCATACGCACCCAGAGCATCAGCCATCCTGCACGACTGCAGGCAAGGGCAGCAGGGGCACGCTACCGGGTCGGGCCCGAACTGGAAATCCCAGGTTATGGGTGTGAGGATCATTTCCTGGAGCTCGACACTGCGAACCATTCATGGGAGGCGTTGCTGAACCTGATGTCGAGTGGGCTGACGGAGGGCATCGTGTGTGATGTTGGCATGCCTGTAGTGCACTTTGGAATTCGCTACAACTGCCGCGTGTTCGTGCTCAACGGCCGCGTGCTCCTCATCCGGCCAAAGATGAGCCTCGCGGACGATGGAAACTACCGGGAGGGGCGCTATTTCACCACCTGGAAGCGTCCAGGCGAGTTTGAGGAACACAGGTGCCACCACTACGCTGCCGCGAAAGATTTGGGAACGATGTTGTTTCATCAGGCAACTTGGGAAACGATGTTGTTACGGCAGGCAGCTGACACCGGTTTCGCTTTCAGAGACATGGCGTGGTTCCCACTTGACTGATTGATTGAGCAGCTCTTGGCGTTGCCAATCTCCATGTGGATACGGTAGTGTTGTACAAAGGTCCTTCATCATTCCAAGATATCACATAGATGATGGCAGGAAACAGTCAACAGGCAACCAAGACAGCACATTCGAAGTGATCCAGCGAAAAGGTTACATCATTGTCATCTTTGATTTGTTGATTGAATGGCATTGGCGCAGGCTGCCAGAGGCAATTGCGATAGTCAGTGGTGCGGACACTTGCCCGTTCGGAGACGCGTCTTTGCAGTTTTTGGACACGTGCCTGGCCGCAGAGAGCTGCGAGGAGCTCTTCACGCCGCTGGCCTCCAACATCCGGCTCTCCCTCTCCGGCGTTGAGATTATTTCGAACGGCAGCGGCAGCCACCACCAGCTCCGCAAGCTGGACACCCGGCTAGAACTCATACGGGCCGCGACTGCAAAAGGGGGGGGGGGTGTACCTTTATGCCAACCAGCGGGGCTGCGATGGCGGTCGGCTCTACTTTGATGGCTCTGCTTCGATAACTGTCAATGGTAGCCTCGTGGCACAGGCCAGCCAGTTCAGCTTGCAGGTGTGGACACCTCACCACCCAGACTCAGAATCCAGATTGAATATGGATTGAATATGGTACGCCAGCCGCCTAGGTGTTGAAACGGGCGAGGACACGATCAGCATGACTCTCGCCAGACCCAGAAACCGAAGTTTTGCTTGGAGTTGCCACTTTCCATGTGGAGGCGGTACTGTTACGAAACGACACATCATTCGCATCGTTCGGGTACTCATCCACTGCCGAGTTGAGGGGATCTGTAGCTTCCTCGCAGACACTGATGACTCTTACGTGCTCGTCATGGCCACTGTTGACTTGGGCAATGACTCCCTCCTTAAGGGCAAATTTCTGTCTCAACCCGAAAATGCAAAACGCGTTGTCCAAGAGCAAGACGCAGGGCGTGGAAACAGCAACCACTAAACTTGGGACGCTCGTCCTTGAGGCGGCATATACGCCATGCTAAATGACGGCGTACCTCCTCCCACCACCTACTCGTGGCACAATGAGAGAAGTCTGTACGTTTCCCCTTGGGGAAAATCTTGTGCCAAAGCCCAGTACAAGCTGGGTACATGCAGGATGTGGAGGTTGTGACCGCAGTAGTGGACTTGGACTCAGTGCTCTCGCTTCGTGCGGCAACTAGCAGTTTCCAAGAGCAGGCGTCCACTGTGAAGCGGATTCCGAGCATACACGTCGACTTCGCGCTGTGCTCCCCAAGCACCGAGACTGAGATTCGCTGGCTTTCCCAAAGCATCGAGCCCAACAGGTGCAGCTTTTCCCATGGCAGCTTTTGCCCACCGAGTCCTGTCAGATCGAGGAATGCATCAGGGAAAAGATCCAAGCGCACACAGCCTCGCCCAGCGAATCCTGTCAGATCGAAGAATGCATGGGTGACAAG
>NW_028323692.1:0-33822 GCF_984573655.1 Nuphar pumila | reverse complement strand
GCAATGTATATAATTGTCAGGCAACCGACAGAACCAAGCCACACGAACCAAAAGACCTCGTTACTCGCATGCGACTGGTTGTTACAACACTGCAGTTCTGTCGCGGTAGATGACGAGCGAGCAATACTGACCGGGAACGAGGAACGTGCAACAGGGTTCTGTAAAGGCACGCACATGATCCCTCCAAAGCGAATTCCCCGATTTCGCTGCGTAACCTGACATCGCTGGATAGCAATGTATATAATAACTGTCAGGCAACCGACAGAACCAAGCCACACGAACCAAAAGACCTCGTAACTCGCATGCGACTGGTTATTACAACACTGCAATTCTGTCGCGGTAGGTGACGAGCGAGCAACACTAACCAGGATCGAGGAACGTGCAACAGGGTTCTGAAGGGCACACACATAATCCTTCCAAAGCGAATTCCCCGATTTCGCTACGTGCCCTGACATCGCTGGATAGCAATGTATATAATCGTCAGGCAACCGACAGATACAAGCCACACGAACCAAAAGACCTCGTTACTCGCATGCGACTGATTATAACAACACTGCAGTTCTGTCGCGGTAGGTGACGAGCGAGCAACACTAACCAGGATCGAGGAACGTGCAACAGGGTTCTGAAGGGCACGCACATGATCCCTCCAAAGCGAATTCCCCGATTTTGCTGCGTGCCCTGACATCGCTGGATAGCAATGTATATAAATGTCAGGCAACCGACAGAACCAAGCCACACGAACCAAAAGACCTCGTTACTCGCATGCGACTGGTTATTACAACACTGCAATTCTGTCGCGGTAGGTGACGAGCGAGCAACACTAACCAGGAACGAGGAACGTGCAACAGGGTTCTGTAAGGGCACGCACATGATCCCTCCAAAGCGAATTCCCCGATTTCGCTGCGTGCCCTGACATCGCTGGATAGCAATGTATATAAATGTCAGGCAACCGACAGAACCAAGCAGCACGAACCCAAAGACCTCGTTACTCGCATGCGACTAGTTATTACAACACTGCAATTCTGTCGCTGTAGGTGACGAGCGAGCAACACTAACCAGGTTCGAGGAACGTGCAACAGGGTTCTGAAGGGCACGCACATAATCCCTCCAAAGCGAATTCCCCGATTTCGCTGCGTGCCCTGACATCGCTGGATAGCAATGTATATAAATGTCAGGCAACCGACAGAACCAAGCCACACGAACCAAAAGACCTCGTTACTCGCATGCGACTGGTTATTACAACACTGCAATTCTGTCGCGGTAGGTGACGAGCGAGCAACACTAACCAGGAACGAGGAACGTGCAACAGGGTTCTGTAAGGGCACGCACATGATCCCTCCAAAGCGAATTCCCCGATTTCGCTGCGTGCCCTGACATCGCTGGATAGCAATGTATATAAATGTCAGGCAACCGACAGAACCAAGCAGCACGAACCCAAAGACCTCGTTACTCGCATGCGACTAGTTATTACAACACTGCAATTCTGTCGCGGTAGGTGACGAGCGAGCAACACTAACCAGGATCGAGGAACGTGCAACAGGGTTCTGAAGGGCACACACATAATCCTTCAAAGCGAATTCCCCGATTTCGCTGCGTGCCCTGACATCGCTGGATAGCAATGTATATAATCGTCAGGCAACCGACAGATACAAGCCACACGAACCAAAAGACCTCGTTACTCGCATGCGACTGATTATAACAACACTGCAGTTCTGTCGCGGTAGGTGACGAGCGAGCAACACTAACCAGGATCGAGGAACGTGCAACAGGGTTCTGAAGGGCACGCGCATAATCCCTCCAAAGCGAATTCCCCGATTTCGCTGCGTAACCTGACATCGCTGGATAGCAATGTATATAATAACTGTCAGGCAACCGACAGAACCAAGCCACACGAACCAAAAGACCTCGTAACTCGCATGCGACTGGTTATTACAACACTGCCTTTCTGTCGCGGTAGGTGACGAGCGAGCAACACTAACCAGGATCGAGGAACGTGCAACAGGGTTCTGTAAGGGCACGCACATGATCCCTCCAAAGCGAATTCCCCGATTTCGCTGCGTGCCCTGACATCGCTGGATAGCAATGTATATAAATGTCAGGCAACCGACAGAACCAAGCAGCACGAACCAAAGACCTCGTTACTCGCATGCGACTAGTTATTACAACACTGCAATTCTGTCGCTGTAGGTGACGAGCGAGCAACACTAACCAGGATCGAGGAACGTGCAACAGGGTTCAGAAGGGCACGCACATAATCCCTCCAAAGCGAATTCCCCGATTTCGCTGCGTGCCCTGACATCGCTGGATAGCAATGTATATAAATGTCAGGCAACCGACAGAACCAAGCCACACGAACCAAAAGACCTCGTAACTCGCATGCGACTAGTTATTACAACACTGCAATTCTGTCGCGGTAGGTGACGAGCGAGCAACACTAACCAGGATCGAGGAACGTGCAACAGGGTTCTGAAGGGCACGCGCATAATCCCTCCAAAGCGAATTCCCCGATTTCGCTGCGTAACCTGACATCGCTGGATAGCAATGTATATAAATGTCAGGCAACCGACAGAACAAGCCACACGAACCAAAAGACCTCGTTACTCGCATGCGACTGGTTGTTACAACACTGCAGTTCTGTCGCGGTAGGTGACGAGCAGGCAACACTAACCAGGATCGAGGAACGTGCAACAGGGTTCTGAAGGGCACACACATAATCCTTCCAAAGCGAATTCCCCGATTTCGCTGCGTGCCCTGACATCGCTGGATAGCAATGTATATAATCGTCAGGCAACCGACAGAACCAAGCCACACGAACCAAAAGACCTCGTAACTCGCATGCGACTGGTTGTTACAACACTGCAGATCTGTCGCGGTAGGTGACGAGCGGGCAACACTAACCAGGATCGAGGAGCGTGCAACAGGGTTCTTTAGGGCACACACATAATCCCTCCAAAGCGAATTCCCCGATTTTGCTGCGTGCCCTGACATCGCTGGATAGCAATGTATATAATAACTGTCAGGCAACCGACAGAACCAAGCCACACGAATCAAAAGACCTCGTAACTCGCATGCGACTGGTTATTACAACACTGCAATTCTGTCGCTGTAGGTGACGAGCGAGCAACACTAACCAGGATCGAGGACGTGCAACAGGGTTCTGAAGGGGCACGCACATAATCCCTCCAAAGCGAATTCCCCGATTTCGCTGCGTAACCTGACATCGCTGGATAGCAATGTATATAAATGTCAGGCAACCGACAGAACCAAGCAGCACGAACCCAAAGACCTCGTTACTCGCATGCGACTAGTTATTACAACACTGCAATTCTGTCGCGGTAGGTGACGAGCGAGCAACACTAACCAGGATCGAGGAACGTGCAACAGGGTTCTGAAGGGCACGCACATAATCCCTCCAAAGCGAATTCCCGATTTCGCTGCGTAACCTGACATCGCTGGATAGCAATGTATATAATAACTGTCAGGCAACCGACAGAACCAAGCCACACGAACCAAAAGACCTCGTAACTCGCATGCGACTGGTTATTACAACACTGCAATTCTGTCGCGGTAGGTGACGAGCGAGCAACACTAACCAGGATCGAGGAACGTGCAACAGGGTTCTGAAGGGCACGAACATAATCCCTCCAAAGCGAATTCCCCGATTTCGCTGCGTAACCTGACATCGCTGGATAGCAATGTATATAATAACTGTCAGGCAACCGACAGAACCAAGCCACACGAACCAAAAGACCTCGTAACTCGCATGCGACTGGTTATTACAACACTGCAATTCTGTCGCTGTAGGTGACGAGCGAGCAACACTAACCAGGATCGAGGAACGTGCAACAGGGTTCTGAAGGGCACGCACATAATCCCTCCAAAGCGAATTCCCCGATTTCGCTGCGTGCCCTGACATCGCTGGATAGCAATGTATATAAATGTCAGGCAACCGACAGAACCAAGCCACACGAACCAAAAGACCTCGTTACTCGCATGCGACTAGTTATTACAACTCTGCAATTCTGTCGCGGTAGGTGACGAGCGAGCAACACTAACCAGGATCGAGGAACGTGCAACAGGGTTCTGAAGGGCACGCGCATAATCCCTCCAAAGCGAATTCCCCGATTTCGCTGCGTAACCTGACATCGCTGGATAGCAATGTATATAATAACTGTCAGGCAACCGACAGAACCAAGCCACACGAACCAAAAGACCTCGTAACTCGCATGCGACTGGTTATTACAACACTGCCTTTCTGTCGCGGTAGGTGACGAGCGAGCAACACTAACCAGGATCGAGGAACGTGCAACAGGGTTCTGATGGGCACGCACATAATCCCTCCAAAGCGAATTCCCCGATTTCGCTGCGTGCCCTGACATCGCTGGATAGCAATGTATATAAATGTCAGGCAACCGACAGAACAAGCCACACGAACCAAAAGACCTCGTTACTCGCATGCGACTGGTTATTACACACTGCAATTCTGTCGCGGTAGGTGACGAGCGAGCAACACTAACCAGGAACGAGGAACGTGCAACAGGGTTCTGTAAGGGCACGCACATGATCCCTCAAAGCGAATTCCCCGATTTCGCTGCGTGCCCTGACATCGCTGGATAGCAATGTATATAAATGTCAGGCAACCGACAGAACCAAGCACACGAACCAAAAGACCTCGTAACTCGCATGCGACTGGTTATTACAACACTGCAATTCTGTCGCGGTAGGTGACGAGCGAGCAACACTAACCAGGATCGAGGAACGTGCAACAGGGTTCTGAAGGGCACGCACATAATCCCTCCAAAGCGAATTCCCCGATCTCGCTGCGTGCCCTGACATCGCTGGATAGCAGTGTATATAATTGTCAGGCAACCGACAGAACCAAGCCACACGAACCAAAAGACCTCGTTACTCGCATGCGACTGGTTGTTACAACACTGCAGATCTGTCGCGGTAGGTGACGAGCGGGCAACACTAACCAGGATCGAGGAGCGTGCAACAGGGTTCTGTAAGGGCACGCACATGATCCCTCCAAAGCGAATTCCCCGATTTCGCTGCGTAACCTGACATCGCTGGATAGCAATGTATATAATAACTGTCAGGCAACCGACAGAACCAAGCCACACGAACCAAAAGACCTCGTAACTCGCATGCGACTGGTTATTACAACACTGCCTTTCTGTCGCGGTAGGTGACGAGCGAGCAACACTAACCAGGATCGAGGAACGTGCAACAGGGTTCTGAAGGGCACGCACATAATCCCTCCAAAGCGAATTCCCGATTTCGCTGCGTGCCCTGACATCGCTGGATAGCAATGTATATAAATGTCAGGCAACCGACAGAACCAAGCCACACGAACCAAAAGACCTCGTTACTCGCATGCGACTGGTTATTACAACACTGCAATTCTGTCGCGGTAGGTGACGAGCGAGCAACACTAACCAGGAACGAGGAACGTGCAACAGGGTTCTGTAAGGGCACGCACATGATCCCTCCAAAGCGAATTCCCCGATTTCGCTGCGTGCCCTGACATTGCTGGATAGCAATGTATATAAATGTCAGGCAACCGACAGAACCAAGCAGCACGAACCCAAAGACCTCGTTACTCGCATGCGACTAGTTATTACAACACTGCAATTCTGTCGCGGTAGGTGACGAGCGAGCAACACTAACCAGGATCGAGGAACGTGCAACAGGGTTCTGAAGGGCACGCACATAATCCCTCCAAAGCGAATTCCCGATTTCGCTGCGTAACCTGACATCGCTGGATAGCAATGTATATAATAACTGTCAGGCAACCGACAGAACCAAGCCACACGAACCAAAAGACCTCGAAACTCGCATGCGACTGGTTATTACAACACTGCAATTCTGTCGCGGTAGGTGACGAGCGAGCAACACTAACCAGGATCGAGGAACGTGCAACAGGGTTCTGAAGGGCACGCACATAATCCCTCCAAAGCGAATTCCCCGATTTCGCTGCGTGCCCTGACATCGCTGAATAGCAATGTATATAAATGTCAGGCAACCGACAGAACCAAGCCACACGAACCAAAAGACCTCGTTACTCGCATGCGACTAGTTATTACAACACTGCAATTCTGTCGCGGTAGGTGACGAGCGAGCAACACTAACCAGGATCGAGGAACGTGCAACAGGGTTCTGAAGGGCACGCGCATAATCCCTCCAAAGCGAATTCCCCGATTTCGCTGCGTAACCTGACATCGCTGGATAGCAATGTATATAATAACTGTCAGGCAACCGACAGAACCAAGCCACACGAACCAAAAGACCTCGTAACTCGCATGCGACTGGTTATTACAACACTGCCTTTCTGTCGCGGTAGGTGACGAGCGAGCAACACTAACCAGGATCGAGGAACGTGCAACAGGGTTCTGAAGGGCACGCACATAATCCTCCAAAGCGAATTCCCCGATTTCGCTGCGTGCCCTGACATCGCTGGATAGCAATGTATATAAATGTCAGGCAACCGACAGAACCGAGCCACACAAACCAAAAGACCTCGTTACTCGCATGCGACTGGTTATTACAACACTGCAATTCTGTCGCGGTAGGTGACGAGCGAGCAACACTAACCAGGATCGAGGAACGTGCAACAGGGTTCAGAAGGGCACGCACATAATCCCTCCAAAGCGAATTCCCGATTTCGCTGCGTGCCCTGACATCGCTGGATAGCAATGTATATAAATGTCAGGCAACCGACAGAACCAAGCTGCACGAACCAAAGACCTCGTTACTCGCATGCGACTAGTTATTACAACACTGCAATTCTGTCGCGGTAGGTGACGAGCGAGCAACACTAACCAGGATCGAGAACGTGCAACAGGGTTCTGAAGGGCACGCACATAATCCCTCCAAAGCGAATTCCCCGATTTCGCTGCGTGCCCTGACATCGCTGGATAGCAATGTATATAAATGTCAGGCAACCGACAAAACCAAGCAGCACGAACCAAAAGACCTCGTTACTCGCATGCGACTGGTTGTTACAACACTGCAGTTTTGTCGCGGTAGGTGACGAGCGAGCAATACTGACCAGGAACGAGGAACGTGCAACAGGGTTCTGTAAGGGCACGCACATGATCCCTCAAAGCGAATTCCCCGATTTCGCTGCGTGCCCTGACATCGATGGATAGCAATGTATGTAATTGTTAGGCAACCGACAGTACCAAGCCACACGAACCAAAAGACCTCGTTACTCGCATGCGACTAGTTATTACAACACTGCAATTCTGTCGCGGTAGGTGACGAGCGAGCAACACTAACCAGGATCGAGGAACGTGCAACAGGGTTCTGAAGGGCACGCGCATAATCCCTCCAAAGCGAATTCCCCGATTTCGCTGCGTAACCTGACATCGCTGGATAGCAATGTATATAATAACTGTCAGGCAACCGACAGAACCAAGCCACACGAACCAAAAGACCTCGTAACTCGCATGCGACTGGTTATTACAACACTGCCTTTCTGTCGCGGTAGTGACGAGCGAGCAACACTAACCAGGATCGAGGAACGTGCAACAGGGTTCTGAAGGGCACGCACATAATCCCTCCAAAGCGAATTCCCCGATTTCGCTGCGTGCCCTGACATCGCTGGATAGCAATGTATATAAATGTCAGGCAACCGACAGAACCGAGCCACACAAACCAAAAGACCTCGTTACTCGCATGCGACTGGTTATTACAACACTGCAATTCTGTCGCGGTAGGTGACGAGCGAGCAACACTAACCAGGATCGAGGAACGTGCAACAGGGTTCAGAAGGGCACGCACATAATCCCTCCAAAGCGAATTCCCCGATTTCGCTGCGTGCCCTGACATCGCTGGATAGCAATGTATATAAATGTCAGGCAACCGACAGAACCAAGCTGCACGAACCCAAAGACCTCGTTACTCGCATGCGACTAGTTATTACAACACTGCAATTCTGTCGCGGTAGGTGACGAGCGAGCAACACTAACCAGGATCGAGGAACGTGCAACAGGGTTCTGAAGGGCACGCACATAATCCCTCCAAAGCGAATTCCCCGATTTCGCTGCGTGCCCTGACATCGCTGGATAGCAATGTATATAAATGTCAGGCAACCGACAAAACCAAGCAGCACGAACCAAAAGACCTCGTTACTCGCATGCGACTGGTTGTTACAACACTGCAGTTTTGTCGCGGTAGGTGACGAGCGAGCAATACTGACCAGGAACGAGGAACGTGCAACAGGGTTCTGTAAGGGCACGCACATGATCCCTCCAAAGCGAATTCCCCGATTTCGCTGCGTGCCCTGACATCGATGGATAGCAATGTATGTAATTGTTAGGCAACCGACAGTACCAAGCCACACGAACCAAAAGACCTCGTTACTCGCATGCGACTAGTTATTACAACACTGCAATTCTGTCGCGGTAGGTGACGAGCGAGCAACACTAACCAGGATCGAGGAACGTGCAACAGGGTTCTGAAGGGCACGCGCATAATCCCTCCAAAGCGAATTCCCCGATTTCGCTGCGTAACCTGACATCGCTGGATAGCAATGTATATAATAACTGTCAGGCAACCGACAGAACCAAGCCACACGAACCAAAAGACCTCGTAACTCGCATGCGACTGGTTATTACAACACTGCCTTTCTGTCGCGGTAGGTGACGAGCGAGCAACACTAACCAGGATCGAGGAACGTGCAACAGGGTTCTGAAGGGCACGCACATAATCCCTCCAAAGCGAATTCCCCGATTTCGCTGCGTGCCCTGACATCGCTGGATAGCAATGTATATAAATGTCAGGCAACCGACAGAACCGAGCCACACAAACCAAAAGACCTCGTTACTCGCATGCGACTGGTTATTACAACACTGCAATTCTGTCGCGGTAGGTGACGAGCGAGCAACACTAACCAGGATCGAGGAACGTGCAACAGGGTTCAGAAGGGCACGCACATAATCCCTCCAAAGCGAATTCCCCGATTTCGCTGCGTGCCCTGACATCGCTGGATAGCAATGTATATAATAACTGTCAGGCAACCGACAGAACCAAGCCACACGAACCAAAAGACCTTGTAACTCGCATGCGACTGGTTATTACAACACTGCAATTCTGTCGCTGTAGGTGACGAGCGAGCAACACTAACCAGGATCGAGGAACGTGCAACAGGGTTCTGAAGGGCACGCACATAATCCCTCCAAAGCGAATTCCCCGATTTCGCTGCGTAACCTGACATCGCTGGATAGCAATGTATACAAATGTCAGGCAACCGACAGAACCAAGCAGCACGAACCCAAAGACCTCGTTACTCGCATGCGACTAGTTATTACAACACTGCAATTCTGTCGCGGTAGGTGACGAGCGAGCAACACTAACCAGGATCGAGGAACGTGCAACAGGGTTCTGAAGGGCACGCACATAATCCCTCCAAAGCGAATTCCCCGATTTCGCTGCGTGCCCTGACATCGCTGAATAGCAATGTATATAAATGTCAGGCAACCGACAGAACCAAGCCACACGAACCAAAAGACCTCGTTACTCGCATGCGACTAGTTATTACAACACTGCAATTCTGTCGCGGTAGGTGACGAGCGAGCAACACTAACCAGGATCGAGGAACGTGCAACAGGGTTCTGAAGGGCACGCGCATAATCCCTCCAAAGCGAATTCCCCGATTTCGCTGCGTAACCTGACATCGCTGGATAGCAATGTATATAATAACTGTCAGGCAACCGACAGAACCAAGCCACACGAACCAAAAGACCTCGTAACTCGCATGCGACTGGTTATTACAACACTGCCTTTCTGTCGCGGTAGGTGACGAGCGAGCAACACTAACCAGGATCGAGGAACGTGCAACAGGGTTCTGAAGGGCACGCACATAATCCCTCCAAAGCGAATTCCCCGATTTCGCTGCGTGCCCTGACATCGCTGGATAGCAATGTATATAAATGTCAGGCAACCGACAGAACCGAGCCACACAAACCAAAAGACCTCGTTACTCGCATGCGACTGGTTATTACAACACTGCAATTCTGTCGCGGTAGGTGACGAGCGAGCAACACTAACCAGGATCGAGGAACGTGCAACAGGGTTCAGAAGGGCACGCACATAATCCCTCCAAAGCGAATTCCCCGATTTCGCTGCGTGCCCTGACATCGCTGGATAGCAATGTATATAAATGTCAGGCAACCGACAGAACCAAGCTGCACGAACCCAAAGACCTCGTTACTCGCATGCGACTAGTTATTACAACACTGCAATTCTGTCGCGGTAGGTGACGAGCGAGCAACACTAACCAGGATCGAGGAACGTGCAACAGGGTTCTGAAGGGCACGCACATAATCCCTCCAAAGCGAATTCCCCGATTTTGCTGCGTGCCCTGACATCGCTGGATAGCAATGTATATAATTGTCAGGCAACCGACAGAACCAAGCCACACGAACCAAAAGACCTCGTTACTCGCATGCGACTGGTTGTTACAACACTGCAGTTCTGTCGCGGTAGGTGACGAGCGAGCAATACTGACCGGGAACGAGGAACGTGCAACAGGGTTCTGTAAAGGCACGCACATGATCCCTCCAAAGCGAATTCCCCGATTTCACTGCGTGCCCTGACATCGCTGGATAGCAATGTATATAAATGTCAGGCAACCGACAGAACCAAGCCACACGAACCAAAAGACCTCGTTACTCGCATGCGACTGGTTGTTACAACACTGCAGTTCTGTCGCGGTAGGTGACGAGCGGGCAACACTAACCAGGATCGAGGAACGTGCAACAGGGTTCTGAAGGGCACACACATAATCCTTCCAAAGCGAATTCCCCGATTTCGCTGCGTGCCCTGACATCGCTGGATAGCAATGTATATAAATGTCAGGCAACCGACAGAACCAAGCCACACGAACCAAAAGACCTCGTTACTCGCATGCGACTAGTTATTACAACACTGCAATTCTGTCGCGGTAGGTGACGAGCGAGCAACACTAACCAGGATCGAGGAACGTGCAACAGGGTTCTGAAGGGCACGCACATAATCCCTCCAAAGCGAATTCCCCGATTTCGCTGCGTGCCCTGACATCGCTGGATAGCAATGTATATAAATGTCAGGCAACCGACAAAACCAAGCAGCACGAACCAAAAGACCTCGTTACTCGCATGCGACTGGTTGTTACAACACTGCAGTTTTGTCGCGGTAGGTGACGAGCGAGCAGTACTGACCAGGAACGAGGAACGTGCAACAGGGTTCTGTAAGGGCACGCACATGATCCCTCCAAAGCGAATTCCCCGATTTCGCTGCGTGCCCTGACATCGATGGATAGCAATGTATGTGATTGTTAGGCAACCGACAGTACCAAGCACACGAACCAAAAGACCTCGTTACTCGCATGCGACTAGTTATTACAACACTGCAATTCTGTCGCGGTAGGTGACGAGCGAGCAACACTAACCAGGATCGAGGAACGTGCAACAGGGTTCTGAAGGGCACGCGCATAATCCCTCCAAAGCGAATTCCCCGATTTCGCTGCGTAACCTGACATCGCTGGATAGCAATGTATATAATAACTGTCAGGCAACCGACAGAACCAAGCCACACGAACCAAAAGACCTCGTAACTCGCATGCGACTGGTTATTACAACACTGCCTTTCTGTCGCGGTAGGTGACGAGCGAGCAACACTAACCAGGATCGAGGAACGTGCAACAGGGTTCTGAAGGGCACGCACATAATCCCTCCAAAGCGAATTCCCCGATTTCGCTGCGTGCCCTGACATCGCTGGATAGCAATGTATATAAATGTCAGGCAACCGACAGAACCGAGCCACACAAACCAAAAGACCTCGTTACTCGCATGCGACTGGTTATTACAACACTGCAATTCTGTCGCGGTAGGTGACGAGCGAGCAACACTAACCAGGATCGAGGAACGTGCAACAGGGTTCAGAAGGGCACGCACATAATCCCTCCAAAGCGAATTCCCCGATTTCGCTGCGTGCCCTGACATCGCTGGATAGCAATGTATATAATAAGTGTCAGGCAACCGACAGAACCAAGCCACACGAACCAAAAGACCTTGTAACTCGCATGCGACTGGTTATTACAACACTGCAATTCTGTCGCTGTAGGTGACGAGCGAGCAACACTAACCAGGATCGAGGAACGTGCAACAGGGTTCTGAAGGGCACGCACATAATCCCTCCAAAGCGAATTCCCCGATTTCGCTGCGTAACCTGACATCGCTGGATAGCAATGTATATAAATGTCAGGCAACCGACAGAACCAAGCAGCACGAACCCAAAGACCTCGTTACTCGCATGCGACTGGTTATTACAACACTGCCTTTCTGTCGCGGTAGGTGACGAGCGAGCAACACTAACCAGGATCGAGGAACGTGCAACAGGGTTCTGAAGGGCACGCACATAATCCCTCCAAAGCGAATTCCCCGATTTCGCTGCGTGCCCTGACATCGCTGGATAGCAATGTATATAAATGTCAGGCAACCGACAGAACCGAGCCACACAAACCAAAAGACCTCGTTACTCGCATGCGACTGGTTATTACAACACTGCAATTCTGTCGCGGTAGGTGACGAGCGAGCAACACTAACCAGGATCGAGGAACGTGCAACAGGGTTCTGAAGGGCACGCACATAATCCCTCCAAAGCGAATTCCCCGATTTCGCTGCGTAACCTGACATCGCTGGATAGCAATGTATATAATAACTGTCAGGCAACCGACAGAACCAAGCCACACGAACCAAAAGACCTCGTAACTCGCATGCGACTGGTTATTACAACACTGCTATTCTGTCGCGGTAGGTGACGAGCGAGCAACACTAACCAGGATCGAGGAACGTGCAACAGGGTTCTGAAGGGCACGCACATAATCCCTCCAAAGCGAATTCCCCGATTTCGCTGCGTGCCCTGACATCGCTGAATAGCAATGTATATAAATGTCAGGCAACCGACAGAACCAAGCCACACGAACCAAAAGACCTCGTTACTCGCATTCGACTAGTTATTACAACACTGCAATTCTGTCGCGGTAGGTGACGAGCGAGCAACACTAACCAGGATCGAGGAACGTGCAACAGGGTTCTGAAGGGCACGCGCATAATCCCTCCAAAGCGAATTCCCCGATTTCGCTGCGTAACCTGACATCGCTGGATAGCAATGTATATAATAACTGTCAGGCAACCGACAGAACCAAGCCACACGAACCAAAAGACCTCGTAACTCGCATGCGACTGGTTATTACAACACTGCCTTTCTGTCGCGGTAGGTGACGAGCGAGCAACACTAACCAGGATCGAGGAACGTGCAACAGGGTTCTGAAGGGCACGCACATAATCCCTCCAAAGCGAATTCCCCGATTTCGCTGCGTGCCCTGACATCGCTGGATAGCAATGTATATAAATGTCAGGCAACCGACAGAACCGAGCCACACAAACCAAAAGACCTCGTTACTCGCATGCGACTGGTTATTACAACACTGCAATTCTGTCGCGGTAGGTGACGAGCGAGCAACACTAACCAGGATCGAGGAACGTGCAACAGGGTTCAGAAGGGCACGCACATAATCCCTCCAAAGCGAATTCCCCGATTTCGCTGCGTGCCCTGACATCGCTGGATAGCAATGTATATAAATGTCAGGCAACCGACAGAACCAAGCTGCACGAACCCAAAGACCTCGTTACTCGCATGCGACTAGTTATTACAACACTGCAATTCTGTCGCGGTAGGTGACGAGCGAGCAACACTAACCAGGATCGAGGAACGTGCAACAGGGTTCTGAAGGGCACGCACATAATCCCTCCAAAGCGAATTCCCCGATTTCGCTGCGTAACCTGACATCGCTGGATAGCAATGTATATAATAACTGTCAGGCAACCGACAGAACCAAGCCACACGAACCAAAAGACCTCGTAACTCGCATGCGACTGGTTATTACAACACTGCAATTCTGTCGCGGTAGGTGACGAGCGAGCAACACTAACCAGGATCGAGGAACGTGCAACAGGGTTCTGAAGGGCACGCACATAATCCCTCCAAAGCGAATTCCCCGATTTCGCTGCGTGCCCTGACATCGCTGGATAGCAATGTATATAAATGTCAGGCAACCGACAGAACCAAGCCACACGAACCAAAAGACCTCGTTACTCGCATGCGACTAGTTATTACAACACTGCAATTCTGTCGCGGTAGGTGACGAGCGAGCAACACTAACCAGGATCGAGGAACGTGCAACAGGGTTCTGAAGGGCACGCACATAATCCCTCCAAAGCGAATTCCCCGATTTCGCTGCGTGCCCTGACATCGCTGGATAGCAATGTATATAAATGTCAGGCAACCGACAAAACCAAGCAGCACGAACCAAAAGACCTCGTTACTCGCATGCGACTGGTTGTTACAACACTGCAGTTTTGTCGCGGTAGGTGACGAGCGAGCAATACTGACCAGGAACGAGGAACGTGCAACAGGGTTCTGTAAGGGCACGCACATGATCCCTCCAAAGCGAATTCCCCGATTTCGCTGCGTGCCCTGACATCGATGGATAGCAATGTATGTAATTGTTAGGCAACCGACAGTACCAAGCCACACGAACCAAAAGACCTCGTTACTCGCATGCGACTAGTTATTACAACACTGCAATTCTGTCGCGGTAGGTGACGAGCGAGCAACACTAACCAGGATCGAGGAACGTGCAACAGGGTTCTGAAGGGCACGCGCATAAGCCCTCCAAAGCGAATTCCCCGATTTCGCTGCGTAACCTGACATCGCTGGATAGCAATGTATATAATAACTGTCAGGCAACCGACAGAACCAAGCCACACGAACCAAAAGACCTCGTTACTCGCATGCGACTAGTTATTACAACACTGCAATTCTGTCGCGGTAGGTGACGAGCGAGCAACACTAACCAGGATCGAGGAACGTGCAACAGGGTTCTGAAGGGCACGCACATAATCCCTCCAAAGCGAATTCCCCGATTTCGCTGCGTAACCTGACATCATGGATAGCAATGTATATAATAACTGTCAGGAAACCGACAGAACCAAGCCACACGAACCAAAAGACCTCGTAACTCGCATGCGACTGGTTATTACAACACTGCAATTCTGTCGCGGTAGGTGACGAGCGAGCAACACTAACCAGGATCGAGGAACGTGCAACAGGGTTCTGAAGGGCACGCACATATAATCCCTCCAAAGCGAATTCCCCGATTTCGCTGCGTGCCCTGACATCGCTGAATAGCAATGTATATAAATGTCAGGCAACCGACAGAACCAAGCCACACGAACCAAAAGACCTCGTTACTCGCATGCGACTAGTTATTACAACACTGCAATTCTGGCGCGGTAGGTGACGAGCGAGCAACACTAACCAGGATCGAGGAACGTGCAACAGGGTTCTGAAGGGCACGCGCATAATCCCTCCAAAGCGAATTCCCCGATTTCGCTGCGTAACCTGACATCGCTGGATAGCAATGTATATAATAACTGTCAGGCAACCGACAGAACCAAGCCACACGAACCAAAAGACCTCGTAACTCGCATGCGACTGGTTATTACAACACTGCCTTTCTGTCGCGGTAGGTGACGAGCGAGCAACACTAACCAGGATCGAGGAACGTGCAACAGGGTTCTGAAGGGCACGCACATAATCCCTCCAAAGCGAATTCCCCGATTTCGCTGCGTGCCCTGACATCGCTGGATAGCAATGTATATAAATGTCAGGCAACCGACAGAACCGAGCCACACAAACCAAAAGACCTCGTTACTCGCATGCGACTGGTTATTACAACACTGCAATTCTGTCGCGGTAGGTGACGAGCGAGCAACACTAACCAGGATCGAGGAACGTGCAACAGGGTTCAGAAGGGCACGCACATAATCCCTCCAAAGCGAATTCCCCGATTTCGCTGCGTGCCCTGACATCGCTGGATAGCAATGTATATAAATGTCAGGCAACCGACAGAACCAAGCTGCACGAACCCAAAGACCTCGTTACTCGCATGCGACTACTTATTACAACACTGCAATTCTGTCGCGGTAGGTGACGAGCGAGCAACACTAACCAGGATCGAGGAACGTGCAACAGGGTTCTGAAGGGCACGCACATAATCCCTCCAAAGCGAATTCCCCGATTTCGCTGCGTAACCTGACATCGCTGGATAGCAATGTATATAATAACTGTCAGGCAACCGACAGAACCAAGCCACACGAACCAAAAGACCTCGTAACTCGCATGCGACTGGTTATTACAACACTGCAATTCTGTCGCGGTAGGTGACGAGCGAGCAACACTAACCAGGATCGAGGAACGTGCAACAGGGTTCTGAAGGGCACGCACATAATCCCTCCAAAGCGAATTCCCCGATTTCGCTGCGTGCCCTGACATCGCTGGATAGCAATGTATATAAATGTCAGGCAACCGACAGAACCAAGCCACACGAACCAAAAGACCTCGTTACTCGCATGCGACTAGTTATTACAACACTGCAATTCTGTCGCGGTAGGTGACGAGCGAGCAACACTAACCAGGATCGAGGAACGTGCAACAGGGTTCTGAAGGGCACGCACATAATCCCTCCAAAGCGAATTCCCCGATTTCGCTGCGTGCCCTGACATCGCTGGATAGCAATGTATATAAATGTCAGGCAACCGACAGAACCAAGCAGCACGAACCAAAAGACCTCGTTACTCGCATGCGACTGGTTGTTACAACACTGCAGTTTTGTCGCGGTAGGTGACGAGCGAGCAGTACTGACCAGGAACGAGGAACGTGCAACAGGGTTCTGTAAGGGCACGCACATGATCCCTCCAAAGCGAATTCCCCGATTTCGCTGCGTGCCCTGACATCGATGGATAGCAATGTATGTAATTGTTAGGCAACCGACAGTACCAAGCCACACGAACCAAAAGACCTCGTTACTCGCATGCGACTAGTTATTACAACACTGCAATTCTGTCGCGGTAGGTGACGAGCGAGCAACACTAACCAGGATCGAGGAACGTGCAACAGGGTTTTGAAGGGCACGCGCATAATCCCTCCAAAGCGAATTCCCCGATTTCGCTGCGTAACCTGACATCGCTGGATAGCAATGTATATAATAACTGTCAGGCAACCGACAGAACCAAGCCACACGAACCAAAAGACCTCGTAACTCGCATGCGACTGGTTATTACAACACTGCCTTTCTGTCGCGGTAGGTGACGAGCGAGCAACACTCACCAGGATCGAGGAACGTGCAACAGGGTTCTGAAGGGCACGCACATGATCCCTCCAAAGCGAATTCCCCGATTTCGCTGCGTGCCCTGACATCGCTGGATAGCAATGTATATAAATGTCAGGCAACCAACAGAACCAAGCAGCACGAACCCAAAGACCTCGTTACTTGCATGCGACTGCTTGTTACAACACTGCAGATCTGTTGCGGTAGGTGACGAGCGGGCAACACTAACCAGGATCGAGGAACGTGCAACAGGGTTCTTTAGGGCACACACATAATCCCTCCAAAGCGAATTCCCCGATTTTGCTGCGTGCCCTGACATCGCTGGATAGCAATGTATATAATTGTTAGGCAACCGACAGAACCAAGCCACACGAACCAAAAGACCTCGTTACTCGCATGCGACTGGTTGTTACAACACTGCAGTTCTGTCGCGGTAGATGACGAGCGAGCAATACTGACCGGGAACGAGGAACGTGCAACAGGGTTCTGTAAAGGCACGCACATGATCCCTCCAAAGCGAATTCCCCGATTTCGCTGCGTAACCTGACATCGCTGGATAGCAATGTATATAATAACTGTCAGGCAACCGACAGAACCAAGCCACACGAACCAAAAGACCTCGTAACTCGCATGCGACTGGTTATTACAACACTGCAATTCTGTCGCGGTAGGTGACGAGCGAGCAACACTAACCAGGATCGAGGAACGTGCAACAGGGTTCTGAAGGGCACACACATAATCCTTCCAAAGCGAATTCCCCGATTTCGCTACGTGCCCTGACATCGCTGGATAGCAATGTATATAATCGTCAGGCAACCGACAGATACAAGCCACACGAACCAAAAGACCTCGTTACTCGCATGCGACTGATTATAACAACACTGCAGTTCTGTCGCGGTAGGTGACGAGCGAGCAACACTAACCAGGATCGAGGAACGTGCAACAGGGTTCTGAAGGGCACGCACATGATCCCTCCAAAGCGAATTCCCCGATTTTGCTGCGTGCCCTGACATCGCTGGATAGCAATGTATATAAATGTCAGGCAACCGACAGAACCAAGCCACACGAACCAAAAGACCTCGTTACTCGCATGCGACTGGTTATTACAACACTGCAATTCTGTCGCGGTAGGTGACGAGCGAGCAACACTAACCAGGAACGAGGAACGTGCAACAGGGTTCTGTAAGGGCACGCACATAATCCCTCCAAAGCGAATTCCCCGATTTCGCTGCGTGCCCTGACATCGCTGGATAGCAATGTATATAAATGTCAGGCAACCGACAGAACCAAGCCACACGAACCAAAAGACCTCGTTACTCGCATGCGACTGGTTATTACAACACTGCAATTCTGTCGCGGTAGGTGACGAGCGAGCAAAACTAACCAGGAACGAGGAACGTGCAACAGGGTTCTGTAAGGGCACGCACATGATCCCTCCAAAGCGAATTCCCCGATTTCGCTGCGTGCCCTGACATCGCTGGATAGCAATGTATATAAATGTCAGGCAACCGACAGAACCAAGCAGCACGAACCCAAAGACCTCGTTACTCGCATGCGACAAGTTATTACAACACTGCAATTCTGTCGCGGTAGGTGACGAGCGAGCAACACTAACCAGGATCGAGGAACGTGCAACAGGGTTCTGAAGGGCACACACATAATCCTTCCAAAGCGAATTCCCCGATTTCGCTGCGTGCCCTGACATCGCTGGATAGCAATGTATATAATCGTCAGGCAACCGACAGATACAAGCCACACGAACCAAAAGACCTCGTTACTCGCATGCGACTGATTATAACAACACTGCAGTTCTGTCGCGGTAGGTGACGAGCGAGCAACACTAACCAGGATCGAGGAACGTGCAACAGGGTTCTGAAGGGCACGCGCATAATCCCTCCAAAGCGAATTCCCCGATTTCGCTGCGTAACCTGACATCGCTGGATAGCAATGTATATAATAACTGTCAGGCAACCGACAGAACCAAGCCACACGAACCAAAAGACCTCGTAACTCGCATGCGACTGGTTATTACAACACTGCCTTTCTGTCGCGGTAGGTGACGAGCGAGCAACACTAACCAGGATCGAGGAACGTGCAACAGGGTTCTGTAAGGGCACGCACATGATCCCTCCAAAGCGAATTCTCCGATTTCGCTGCGTGCCCTGACATCGCTGGATAGCAATGTATATAAATGTCAGGCAACCGACAGAACCAAGCAGCACGAACCCAAAGACCTCGTTACTCGCATGCGACTAGTTATTACAACACTGCAATTCTGTCGCTGTAGGTGACGAGCGAGCAACACTAACCAGGATCGAGGAACGTGCAACAGGGTTCAGAAGGGCACGCACATAATCCCTCCAAAGCGAATTCCCCGATTTCGCTGCGTGCCCTGACATCGCTGGATAGCAATGTATATAAATGTCAGGCAACCGACAGAACCAAGCCACACGAACCAAAAGACCTCGTTACTCGCATGCGACTAGTTATTACAACACTGCAATTCTGTCGCGGTAGGTGACGAGCGAGCAACACTAACCAGGATCGAGGAACGTGCAACAGGGTTCTGAAGGGCACGCGCATAATCCCTCCAAAGCGAATTCCCCGATTTCGCTGCGTAACCTGACATCGCTGGATAGCAATGTATATAAATGTCAGGCAACCGACAGAACCAAGCCACACGAACCAAAAGACCTCGTTACTCGCATGCGACTGGTTGTTACAACACTGCAGTTCTGTCGCGGTAGGTGACGAGCAGGCAACACTAACCAGGATCGAGGAACGTGCAACAGGGTTCTGAAGGGCACACACATAATCCTTCCAAAGCGAATTCCCCGATTTCGCTGCGTGCCCTGACATCGCTGGATAGCAATGTATATAATCGTCAGGCAACCGACAGAACCAAGCCACACGAACCAAAAGACCTCGTAACTCGCATGCGACTGGTTGTTACAACACTGCAGATCTGTCGCGGTAGGTGACGAGCGGGCAACACTAACCAGGATCGAGGAGCGTGAAACAGGGTTCTGTAAGGGCACGCACATGATCCCTCCAAAGCGAATTCCCCGATTTCGCTGCGTGCCCTGACATCGCTGGATAGCAATGTATATAAATGTCAGGCAACCAACAGAACCAAGCAGCACGAACCCAAAGACCTCGTTACTCGCATGCGACTGCTTGTTACAACACTGCAGATCTGTTGCGGTAGGTGACGAGCGGGCAACACTAACCAGGATCGAAAAACGTGCAACAGGGTTCTTTAGGGCACACACATAATCCCTCCAAAGCGAATTCCCCGATTTTGCTGCGTGCCCTGACATCGCTGGATAGCAATGTATATAATAACTGTCAGGCAACCGACAGAACCAAGCCACACGAATCAAAAGACCTCGTAACTCGCATGCGACTGGTTATTACAACACTGCAATTCTGTCGCTGTAGGTGACGAGCGAGCAACACTAACCAGGATCGAGGAACGTGCAACAGGGTTCTGAAGGGCACGCACATAATCCCTCCAAAGCGAATTCCCCGATTTCGCTGCGTAACCTGACATCGCTGGATAGCAATGTATATAAATGTCAGGCAACCGACAGAACCAAGCAGCACGAACCCAAAGACCTCGTTACTCGCATGCGACTAGTTATTACAACACTGCAATTCTGTCGCGGTAGGTGACGAGCGAGCAACACTAACCAGGATCGAGGAACGTGCAACAGGGTTCTGAAGGGCACGCACATAATCCCTCCAAAGCGAATTCCCCGATTTCGCTGCGTAACCTGACATCGCTGGATAGCAATGTATATAATAACTGTCAGGCAACCGACAGAACCAAGCCACACGAACCAAAAGACCTCGTAACTCGCATGCGACTGGTTATTACAACACTGCAATTCTGTCGCGGTAGGTGACGAGCGAGCAACACTAACCAGGATCGAGGAACGTGCAACAGGGTTCTGAAGGGCACGCACATAATCCCTCCAAAGCGAATTCCCTGATCTCGCTGCGTGCCCTGACATCACTGGATAGCAATGTATATAAATGTCAGGCAACCGACAGAACCAAGCCACACGAACCAAAAGACCTCGTTACTCGCATGCGACTAGTTATTACAACACTGCAATTCTGTCGCGGTAGGTGACGAGCGAGCAACACTAACCAGGATCGAGGAACGTGCAACAGGGTTCTGAAGGGCACGCGCATAATCCCTCCAAAGCGAATTCCCCGATTTTGCTGCGTAACCTGACATCGCTGGATAGCAATGTATATAATAACTGTCAGGCAACCGACAGAACCAAGCCACACGAACCAAAAGACCTCGTAACTCGCATGCGACTGGTTATTACAACACTGCCTTTCTGTCGCGGTAGGTGACGAGCGAGCAACACTAACCAGGATCGAGGAACGTGCAACAGGGTTCTGAAGGGCACGCACATAATCCCTCCAAAGCGAATTCCCCGATTTCGCTGCGTGCCCTGACATCGCTGGATAGCAATGTATATAAATGTCAGGCAACCGACAGAACCAAGCCACACGAACCAAAAGACCTCGTTACTCGCATGCGACTGGTTATTACAACACTGCAATTCTGTCGCGGTAGGTGACGAGCGAGCAACACTAACCAGGAACGAGGAACGTGCAACAGGGTTCTGTAAGGGCACGCACATGATCCCTCCAAAGCGAATTCCCAGATTTCGCTGCGTGCCCTGACATCGCTGGATAGCAATGTATATAAATGTCAGGCAACCGACAGAACCAAGCAGCACGAACCCAAAGACCTCGTTACTCGCATGCGACTAGTTATTACAACACTGCAATTCTGTCGCGGTAGGTGACGAGCGAGCAACACTAACCAGGATCGAGGAACGTGCAACAGGGTTCTGAAGGGCACGCACATAATCCCTCCAAAGCGAATTCCCCGATTTCGCTGCGTAACCTGACATCGCTGGATAGCAATGTATATAATAACTGTCAGGCAACCGACAGAACCAAGCCACACGAACCAAAAGACCTCGTAACTCGCATGCGACTGGTTATTACAACACTGCAATTCTGTCGCGGTAGGTGACGAGCGAGCAACACTAACCAGGATCGAGGAACGTGCAACAGGGTTCTGAAGGGCACGCGCATAATCCCTCCAAAGCGAATTCCCCGATTTCGCTGCGTAACCTGACATCGCTGGATAGCAATGTATATAATAACTGTCAGGCAACCGACAGAACCAAGCCACACGAACCAAAAGACCTCGTAACTCGCATGCGACTGGTTATTACAACACTGCCTTTCTGTCGCGGTAGGTGACGAGCGAGCAACACTAACCAGGATCGAGGAACGTGCAACAGGGTTCTGATGGGCACGCACATAATCCCTCCAAAGCGAATTCCCCGATTTCGCTGCGTGCCCTGACATCGCTGGATAGCAATGTATATAAATGTCAGGCAACCGACAGAACCAAGCCACACGAACCAAAAGACCTCGTTACTCGCATGCGACTGGTTATTACAACACTGCAATTCTGTCGCGGTAGGTGACGAGCGAGCAACACTAACCAGGAACGAGGAACGTGCAACAGGGTTCTGTAAGGGCACGCACATGATCCCTCCAAAGCGAATTCCCAGATTTCGCTGCGTGCCCTGACATCGCTGGATAGCAATGTATATAAATGTCAGGCAACCGACAGAACCAAGCAGCACGAACCCAAAGACCTCGTTACTCGCATGCGACTAGTTATTACAACACTGCAATTCTGTCGCGGTAGGTGACGAGCGAGCAACACTAACCAGGATCGAGGAACGTGCAACAGGGTTCTGAAGGGCACGCACATAATCCCTCCAAAGCGAATTCCCCGATTTCGCTGCGTAACCTGACATCGCTGGATAGCAATGTATATAATAACTGTCAGGCAACCGACAGAACCAAGCCACACGAACCAAAAGACCTCGTAACTCGCATGCGACTGGTTATTACAACACTGCCTTTCTGTCGCGGTAGGTGACGAGCGAGCAACACTAACCAGGATCGAGGAACGTGCAACAGGGTTCTGAAGGGCACGCACATAATCCCTCCAAAGCGAATTCCCCGATTTCGCTGCGTAACCTGACATCGCTGGATAGCAATGTATATAATAACTGTCAGGCAACCGACAGAACCAAGCCACACGAACCAAAAGACCTCGTAACTCGCATGCGACTGGTTATTACAACACTGCAATTCTGTCGCGGTAGGTGACGAGCGAGCAACACTAACCAGGATCGAGGAACGTGCAACAGGGTTCTGAAGGGCACGCACATAATCCCTCCAAAGCGAATTCCCTGATCTCGCTGCGTGCCCTGACATCACTGGATAGCAATGTATATAAATGTCAGGCAACCGACAGAACCAAGCCACACGAACCAAAAGACCTCGTTACTCGCATGCGACTAGTTATTACAACACTGCAATTCTGTCGCGGTAGGTGACGAGCGAGCAACACTAACCAGGATCGAGGAACGTGCAACAGGGTTCTGAAGGGCACGCGCATAATCCCTCCAAAGCGAATTCCCCGATTTTGCTGCGTAACCTGACATCGCTGGATAGCAATGTATATAATAACTGTCAGGCAACCGACAGAACCAAGCCACACGAACCAAAAGACCTCGTAACTCGCATGCGACTGGTTATTACAACACTGCCTTTCTGTCGCGGTAAGTGACGAGCGAGCAACACTAACCAGGATCGAGGAACGTGCAACAGGGTTCTGAAGGGCACGCACATAATCCCTCCAAAGCGAATTCCCCGATTTCGCTGCGTGCCCTGACATCGCTGGATAGCAATGTATATAAATGTCAGGCAACCGACAGAACCAAGCCACACGAACCAAAAGACCTCGTTACTCGCATGCGACTGGTTATTACAACACTGCAATTCTGTCGCGGTAGGTGACGAGCGAGCAACACTAACCAGGAACGAGGAACGTGCAACAGGGTTCTGTAAGGGCACGCACATGATCCCTCCAAAGCGAATTCCCCGATTTCGCTGCGTGCCCTGACATCGCTGGATAGCAATGTATATAAATGTCAGGCAACCGACAGAACCAAGCAGCACGAACCCAAAGACCTCGTTACTCGCATGCGACTAGTTATTACAACACTGCAATTCTGTCGCGGTAGGTGACGAGCGAGCAACACTAACCAGGATCGAGGAACGTGCAACAGGGTTCTGAAGGGCACGCACATAATCCCTCCAAAGCGAATTCCCCGATTTCGCTGCGTAACCTGACATCGCTGGATAGCAATGTATATAATAACTGTCAGGCAACCGACAGAACCAAGCCACACGAACCAAAAGACCTCGTTACTCGCATGCGACTAGTTATTACAACACTGCAATTCTGTCGCGGTAGGTGACGAGCGAGCAACACTAACCAGGATCGAGGAACGTGCAACAGGGTTCTGAAGGGCACGCGCATAATCCCTCCAAAGCGAATTCCCCGATTTCGCTGCGTAACCTGACATCGCTGGATAGCAATGTATATAACTGTCAGGCAACCGACAGAACCAAGCCACACGAACCAAAAGACCTCGTAACTCGCATGCGACTGGTTATTACAACACTGCAGATCTGTCGCGGTAGGTGACGAGCGAGCAACACTAACCAGGATCGAGGAACGTGCAACAGGGTTCTGAAGGGCACGCACATAATCCCTCCAAAGCGAATTCCCCGATTTCGCTGCGTGCCCTGACATCGCTGGATAGCAATGTATATAATAACTGTCAGGCAACCGACAGAACCAAGCCACACGAATCAAAAGACCTCGTAACTCGCATGCGACTGGTTATTACAACACTGCAATTCTGTCGCTGTAGGTGACGAGCGAGCAACACTAACCAGGATCGAGGAACGTGCAACAGGGTTCTGAAGGGCACGCACATAATCCCTCCAAAGCGAATTCCCCGATTTCGCTGCGTAACCTGACATCGCTGGATAGCAATGTATATAAATGTCAGGCAACCGACAGAACCAAGCAGCACGAACCCAAAGACCTCGTTACTCGCATGCGACTAGTTATTACAACACTGCAATTCTGTCGCGGTAGGTGACGAGCGAGCAACACTAACCAGGATCGAGGAACGTGCAACAGGGTTCTGAAGGGCACGCACATAATCCCTCCAAAGCGAATTCCCCGATTTCGCTGCGTGCCCTGACATCGCTGGATAGCAATGTATATAAATGTCAGGCAACCGACAAAACCAAGCAGCACGAACCAAAAGACCTCGTTACTCGCATGCGACTGGTTGTTACAACACTGCAGTTTTGTCGCGGTAGGTGACGAGCGAGCAACACTAACCAGGATCGAGGAACGTGCAACAGGGTTCTGAAGGGCACGCACATAATCCCTCCAAAGCGAATTCCCCGATTTCGCTGCGTAACCTGACATCGCTGGATAGCAATGTATATAAATGTCAGGCAACCGACAGAACCAAGCAGCACGAACCCAAAGACCTCGTTACTCGCATGCGACTAGTTATTACAACACTGCAATTCTGTCGCGGTAGGTGACGAGCGAGCAACACTAACCAGGATCGAGGAACGTGCAACAGGGTTCTGAAGGGCACGCACATAATCCCTCCAAAGCGAATTCCCCGATTTCGCTGCGTAACCTGACATCGCTGGATAGCAATGTATATAATAACTGTCAGGCAACCGACAGAACCAAGCCACACGAACCAAAAGACCTCGTAACTCGCATGCGACTGGTTATTACAACACTGCAATTCTGTCGCGGTAGGTGACGAGCGAGCAACACTAACCAGGATCGAGGAACGTGCAACAGGGTTCTGAAGGGCACGCACATAATCCCTCCAAAGCGAATTCCCCGATTTCGCTGCGTGCCCTGACATCGCTGGATAGCAATGTATATAAATGTCAGGCAACCGACAGAACCAAGCCACACGAACCAAAAGACCTCGTTACTCGCATGCGACTAGTTATTACAACACTGCAATTCTGTCGCGGTAGGTGACGAGCGAGCAACACTAACCAGGATCGAGGAACGTGCAACAGGGTTCTGAAGGGCACGCACATAATCCCTCCAAAGCGAATTCCCCGATTTCGCTGCGTGCCCTGACATCGCTGGATAGCAGTGTATATAATTGTCAGGCAACCGACAGAACCAAGCCACACGAACCAAAAGACCTCGTTACTCGCATGCGACTGGTTGTTACAACACTGCAGATCTGTCGCGGTAGGTGACGAGCGGGCAACACTAACCAGGATCGAGGAGCGTGCAACAGGGTTCTGTAATGGCACGCACATGATCCCTCCAAAGCGAATTCCCCGATTTCGCTGCGTGCCCTGACATCGCTGGATAGCAATGAATATAAATGTCAGGCAACCAACAGAACCAAGCAGCACGAACCCAAAGACCTCGTTACTCGCATGCGACTGCTTGTTACAACACTGCAGATCTGTTGCGGTAGGTGACGAGCGGGCAACACTAACCAGGATCGAGGAACGTGCAACAGGGTTCTTTAGGGCACACACATAATCCCTCCAAAGCGAATTCCCCGATTTTGCTGCGTGCCCTGACATCGCTGGATAGCAATGTATATAATTGTCAGGCAACCGACAGAACCAAGCCACACGAACCAAAAGACCTCGTTACTCGCATGCGACTGCTTGTTACAACACTGCAGATCTGTTGCGGTAGGTGACGAGCGGGCAACACTAACCAGGATCGAGGAACGTGCAACAGGGTTCTTTAGGGCACACACATAATCCCTCCAAAGCGAATTACCAGATTTCGCTGCGTGCCCTGACATCGCTGGATAGCAATGTATATAAATGTCAGGCAACCGACAGAACCAAGCCACACGAACCAAAAGACCTCGTAACTCGCATGCGACTGGTTATTACAACACTGCAATTCTGTCGCGGTAGGTGACGAGCGAGCAACACTAACCAGGATCGAGGAACGTGCAACAGGGTTCTGAAGGGCACGCACATAATCCCTCCAAAGCGAATTCCCCGATTTCGCTGCGTAACCTGACATCGCTGGATAGCAATGTATATAATAACTGTCAGGCAACCGACAGAACCAAGCCACACGAACCAAAAGACCTCGTTACTCGCATGCGACTAGTTATTACAACACTGCAATTCTGTCGCGGTAGGTGACGAGCGAGCAACACTAACCAGGATCGAGGAACGTGCAACAGGGTTCTGAAGGGCACGCGCATAATCCCTCCAAAGCGAATTCCCCGATTTCGCTGCGTAACCTGACATCGCTGGATAGCAATGTATATAATAACTGTCAGGCAACCGACAGAACCAAGCCACACGAACCAAAAGACCTCGTAACTCGCATGCGACTAGTTATTACAACACTGCAATTCTGTCGCGGTAGGTGACGAGCGAGCAACACTAACCAGGATCGAGGAACGTGCAACAGGGTTCTGAAGGGCACGCACATAATCCCTCCAAAGCGAATTCCCCGATTTCGCTGCGTAACCTGACATCGCTGGATAGCAATGTATATAATAACTGTCAGGCAACCGACAGAACCAAGCCACACGAACCAAAAGACCTCGTTACTCGCATGCGACTAGTTATTACAACACTGCAATTCTGTCGCGGTAGGTGACGAGCGAGCAACACTAACCAGGATCGAGGAACGTGCAACAGGGTTCTGAAGGGCACACACATAATCCCTCCAAAGCGAATTCCCCGATTTTGCTGCGTGCCCTGACATCGCTGGATAGCAATGTATATAATTGTCAGGCAACCGACAGAACCAAGCCACACGAACCAAAAGACCTCGTTACTCGCATGCGACTGCTTGTTACAACACTGCAGATCTGTTGCGGTAGGTGACGAGCGGGCAACACTAACCAGGATCGAGGAACGTGCAACAGGGTTCTTTAGGGCACACACATAATCCCTCCAAAGCGAATTCCCAGATTTCGCTGCGTGCCCTGACATCGCTGGATAGCAATGTATATAAATGTCAGGCAACCGACAGAACCAAGCCACACGAACCAAAAGACCTCGTAACTCGCATGCGACTGGTTATTACAACACTGCAATTCTGTCGCGGTAGGTGACGAGCGAGCAACACTAACCAGGATCGAGGAACGTGCAACAGGGTTCTGAAGGGCACGCACATATAATCCCTCCAAAGCGAATTCCCCGATTTCGCTGCGTGCCCTGACATCGCTGAATAGCAATGTATATAAATGTCAGGCAACCGACAGAACCAAGCCACACGAACCAAAAGACCTCGTTACTCGCATGCGACTAGTTATTACAACACTGCAATTCTGTCGCGGTAGGTGACGAGCGAGCAACACTAACCAGGATCGAGGAACGTGCAACAGGGTTCTGAAGGGCACGCGCATAATCCCTCCAAAGCGAATTCCCCGATTTCGCTGCGTAACCTGACATCGCTGGATAGCAATGTATATAATAACTGTCAGGCAACCGACAGAACCAAGCCACACGAACCAAAAGACCTCGTAACTCGCATGCGACTGGTTATTACAACACTGCCTTTCTGTCGCGGTAGGTGACGAGCGAGCAACACTAACCAGGATCGAGGAACGTGCAACAGGGTTCTGAAGGGCACGCACATAATCCCTCCAAAGCGAATTCCCCGATTTCGCTGCGTGCCCTGACATCGCTGGATAGCAATGTATATAAATGTCAGGCAACCGACAGAACCGAGCCACACAAACCAAAAGACCTCGTTACTCGCATGCGACTGGTTATTACAACACTGCAATTCTGTCGCGGTAGGTGACGAGCGAGCAACACTAACCAGGATCGAGGAACGTGCAACAGGGTTCAGAAGGGCACGCACATAATCCCTCCAAAGCGAATTCCCCGATTTCGCTGCGTGCCCTGACATCGCTGGATAGCAATGTATATAAATGTCAGGCAACCGACAGAACCAAGCTGCACGAACCCAAAGACCTCGTTACTCGCATGCGACTACTTATTACAACACTGCAATTCTGTCGCGGTAGGTGACGAGCGAGCAACACTAACCAGGATCGAGGAACGTGCAACAGGGTTCTGAAGGGCACGCACATAATCCCTCCAAAGCGAATTCCCCGATTTCGCTGCGTAACCTGACATCGCTGGATAGCAATGTATATAATAACTGTCAGGCAACCGACAGAACCAAGCCACACGAACCAAAAGACCTCGTAACTCGCATGCGACTGGTTATTACAACACTGCAATTCTGTCGCGGTAGGTGACGAGCGAGCAACACTAACCAGGATCGAGGAACGTGCAACAGGGTTCTGAAGGGCACGCACATAATCCCTCCAAAGCGAATTCCCCGATTTCGCTGCGTGCCCTGACATCGCTGGATAGCAATGTATATAAATGTCAGGCAACCGACAGAACCAAGCCACACGAACCAAAAGACCTCGTTACTCGCATGCGACTAGTTATTACAACACTGCAATTCTGTCGCGGTAGGTGACGAGCGAGCAACACTAACCAGGATCGAGGAACGTGCAACAGGGTTCTGAAGGGCACGCACATAATCCCTCCAAAGCGAATTCCCCGATTTCGCTGCGTGCCCTGACATCGCTGGATAGCAATGTATATAAATGTCAGGCAACCGACAGAACCAAGCAGCACGAACCAAAAGACCTCGTTACTCGCATGCGACTGGTTGTTACAACACTGCAGTTTTGTCGCGGTAGGTGACGAGCGAGCAGTACTGACCAGGAACGAGGAACGTGCAACAGGGTTCTGTAAGGGCACGCACATGATCCCTCCAAAGCGAATTCCCCGATTTCGCTGCGTGCCCTGACATCGATGGATAGCAATGTATGTAATTGTTAGGCAACCGACAGTACCAAGCCACACGAACCAAAAGACCTCGTTACTCGCATGCGACTAGTTATTACAACACTGCAATTCTGTCGCGGTAGGTGACGAGCGAGCAACACTAACCAGGATCGAGGAACGTGCAACAGGGTTTTGAAGGGCACGCACATGATCCCTCCAAAGCGAATTCCCCGATTTCGCTGCGTGCCCTGACATCGCTGGATAGCAATGTATATAAATGTCAGGCAACCAACAGAACCAAGCAGCACGAACCCAAAGACCTCGTTACTTGCATGCGACTGCTTGTTACAACACTGCAGATCTGTTGCGGTAGGTGACGAGCGGGCAACACTAACCAGGATCGAGGAACGTGCAACAGGGTTCTTTAGGGCACACACATAATCCCTCCAAAGCGAATTCCCCGATTTTGCTGCGTGCCCTGACATCGCTGGATAGCAATGTATATAATTGTTAGGCAACCGACAGAACCAAGCCACACGAACCAAAAGACCTCGTTACTCGCATGCGACTGGTTGTTACAACACTGCAGTTCTGTCGCGGTAGATGACGAGCGAGCAATACTGACCGGGAACGAGGAACGTGCAACAGGGTTCTGTAAAGGCACGCACATGATCCCTCCAAAGCGAATTCCCCGATTTCGCTGCGTAACCTGACATCGCTGGATAGCAATGTATATAATAACTGTCAGGCAACCGACAGAACCAAGCCACACGAACCAAAAGACCTCGTAACTCGCATGCGACTGGTTATTACAACACTGCAATTCTGTCGCGGTAGGTGACGAGCGAGCAACACTAACCAGGATCGAGGAACGTGCAACAGGGTTCTGAAGGGCACACACATAATCCTTCCAAAGCGAATTCCCCGATTTCGCTACGTGCCCTGACATCGCTGGATAGCAATGTATATAATCGTCAGGCAACCGACAGATACAAGCCACACGAACCAAAAGACCTCGTTACTCGCATGCGACTGATTATAACAACACTGCAGTTCTGTCGCGGTAGGTGACGAGCGAGCAACACTAACCAGGATCGAGGAACGTGCAACAGGGTTCTGAAGGGCACGCACATGATCCCTCCAAAGCGAATTCCCCGATTTTGCTGCGTGCCCTGACATCGCTGGATAGCAATGTATATAAATGTCAGGCAACCGACAGAACCAAGCCACACGAACCAAAAGACCTCGTTACTCGCATGCGACTGGTTATTACAACACTGCAATTCTGTCGCGGTAGGTGACGAGCGAGCAACACTAACCAGGAACGAGGAACGTGCAACAGGGTTCTGTAAGGGCACGCACATAATCCCTCCAAAGCGAATTCCCCGATTTCGCTGCGTGCCCTGACATCGCTGGATAGCAATGTATATAAATGTCAGGCAACCGACAGAACCAAGCCACACGAACCAAAAGACCTCGTTACTCGCATGCGACTGGTTATTACAACACTGCAATTCTGTCGCGGTAGGTGACGAGCGAGCAAAACTAACCAGGAACGAGGAACGTGCAACAGGGTTCTGTAAGGGCACGCACATGATCCCTCCAAAGCGAATTCCCCGATTTCGCTGCGTGCCCTGACATCGCTGGATAGCAATGTATATAAATGTCAGGCAACCGACAGAACCAAGCAGCACGAACCCAAAGACCTCGTTACTCGCATGCGACTAGTTATTACAACACTGCAATTCTGTCGCGGTAGGTGACGAGCGAGCAACACTAACCAGGATCGAGGAACGTGCAACAGGGTTCTGAAGGGCACACACATAATCCTTCCAAAGCGAATTCCCCGATTTCGCTGCGTGCCCTGACATCGCTGGATAGCAATGTATATAAATGTCAGGCAACCGACAGAACCAAGCAGCACGAACCAAAAGACCTCGTTACTCGCATGCGACTAGTTATTACAACACTGCAATTCTGTCGCGGTAGGTGACGAGCGAGCAACACTAACCAGGATCGAGGAACGTGCAACAGGGTTTTGAAGGGCACGCGCATAATCCCTCCAAAGCGAATTCCCCGATTTCGCTGCGTAACCTGACATCGCTGGATAGCAATGTATATAATAACTGTCAGGCAACCGACAGAACCAAGCCACACGAACCAAAAGACCTCGTAACTCGCATGCGACTGGTTATTACAACACTGCCTTTCTGTCGCGGTAGGTGACGAGCGAGCAACACTCACCAGGATCGAGGAACGTGCAACAGGGTTCTGAAGGGCACGCACATGATCCCTCCAAAGCGAATTCCCCGATTTCGCTGCGTGCCCTGACATCGCTGGATAGCAATGTATATAAATGTCAGGCAACCAACAGAACCAAGCAGCACGAACCCAAAGACCTCGTTACTTGCATGCGACTGCTTGTTACAACACTGCAGATCTGTTGCGGTAGGTGACGAGCGGGCAACACTAACCAGGATCGAGGAACGTGCAACAGGGTTCTTTAGGGCACACACATAATCCCTCCAAAGCGAATTCCCCGATTTTGCTGCGTGCCCTGACATCGCTGGATAGCAATGTATATAATTGTTAGGCAACCGACAGAACCAAGCCACACGAACCAAAAGACCTCGTTACTCGCATGCGACTGGTTGTTACAACACTGCAGTTCTGTCGCGGTAGATGACGAGCGAGCAATACTGACCGGGAACGAGGAACGTGCAACAGGGTTCTGTAAAGGCACGCACATGATCCCTCCAAAGCGAATTCCCCGATTTCGCTGCGTAACCTGACATCGCTGGATAGCAATGTATATAATAACTGTCAGGCAACCGACAGAACCAAGCCACACGAACCAAAAGACCTCGTAACTCGCATGCGACTGGTTATTACAACACTGCAATTCTGTCGCGGTAGGTGACGAGCGAGCAACACTAACCAGGATCGAGGAACGTGCAACAGGGTTCTGAAGGGCACACACATAATCCTTCCAAAGCGAATTCCCCGATTTCGCTACGTGCCCTGACATCGCTGGATAGCAATGTATATAATCGTCAGGCAACCGACAGATACAAGCCACACGAACCAAAAGACCTCGTTACTCGCATGCGACTGATTATAACAACACTGCAGTTCTGTCGCGGTAGGTGACGAGCGAGCAACACTAACCAGGATCGAGGAACGTGCAACAGGGTTCTGAAGGGCACGCACATGATCCCTCCAAAGCGAATTCCCCGATTTTGCTGCGTGCCCTGACATCGCTGGATAGCAATGTATATAAATGTCAGGCAACCGACAGAACCAAGCCACACGAACCAAAAGACCTCGTTACTCGCATGCGACTGGTTATTACAACACTGCAATTCTGTCGCGGTAGGTGACGAGCGAGCAACACTAACCAGGAACGAGGAACGTGCAACAGGGTTCTGTAAGGGCACGCACATAATCCCTCCAAAGCGAATTCCCCGATTTCGCTGCGTGCCCTGACATCGCTGGATAGCAATGTATATAAATGTCAGGCAACCGACAGAACCAAGCCACACGAACCAAAAGACCTCGTTACTCGCATGCGACTGGTTATTACAACACTGCAATTCTGTCGCGGTAGGTGACGAGCGAGCAAAACTAACCAGGAACGAGGAACGTGCAACAGGGTTCTGTAAGGGCACGCACATGATCCCTCCAAAGCGAATTCCCCGATTTCGCTGCGTGCCCTGACATCGCTGGATAGCAATGTATATAAATGTCAGGCAACCGACAGAACCAAGCAGCACGAACCCAAAGACCTCGTTACTCGCATGCGACTAGTTATTACAACACTGCAA